>NW_027663208.1:0-10000 GCF_963989245.1 Nansenia antarctica | reverse complement strand
GGGGGGGTTCATGTTTTCACGTGACTCCCGGCCGTGACTGACTGGTGCTCGGTAAGCGTCTCCTCGCTTGTGATTGGCCGGCTGGTTTTTCCAGGATGTGTCCTTCCATCCTAGCCTAGCCGCTGCTGATTTAATTGGCTGGTTATGTACAGTCTCTGTATCTGTGTCTGTGGCGGCTCCTCAGATTAACCAAGGTAGAGTAGCCAAGCCCCGGAGCCTCCCGGCATCTGCGCAGGGCTGCTGTAACCTGATACTGGGGAGGAGGGATAATTAAAGGTTCCGTCTGAGGAGGCCATGTTTAATACGTACGCTAGATGTCCTCACGCTGCTACCCCGGGTAGGGGGGGGGGGGAGGCAGGGGGTGAGGGGGGTGAGGGGGGAGGTAGGGGGTGAGGGGGGAGGTAGGGGGTGAGGGGGTGAGAGGAAGGGGCAGAGTAGAAGGGAGAGAGCGGAAAGGGGAGAGAGGAGGGGGAGTAGAAGAAAGAGTGGAAGGGAGAGTAGGGGGGGAGTGACATGGGGGTAGAGGAGGGGTAGAGGAGGGGGAGGGGAGTGGGAGAGGAGGGGGAGAGGAGTGGGACAGTGGAAGGGGGAGTAGAAGGGGGAGTAGAAGGGGGAGAGGAGTGGGAGAGGAGGGGGAGAGGAGGGGGAGAGGAGTGGGACAGTGGAAGGGGGAGTAGAAGGGGGAGAGGAGTGGGAGAGGAGGGGGAGAGTAGAAGGGGGAGAGTGGAAGGGAGAGTCTGTCACATTCAGCAGTCTGTCACATGTAGGAGTCACATTCAGGAGTCACATTCAGGAGTCACATGTAGGAGTCACATTTAGGAGTCACATTTCTTCTCAGCACCTCTACTATAGGACACTAGTTAAGGCCTTCCACGTGTGAGTACGACACACTCTCTAACCTCACGCCTGGTGTTATTGCTTCAGTGTCGTATCCCATACTCGACACGCTGACAGGCTCCAGTATTGCGCCCATGTCTCGTGCCCGGTGAACAAGGTTAGCTCCATCAATTGCTCCACATTGTCCTCCATTATTCACTTACCTGGCAGCAAATCAAATGTGACACTTAACATTTTGACAAAACAGAAAATCTACTCTCGGCCATTAGAGTTAATATTATGTTTCTTCGCCAATCCCTCATCATGTTTGGGGGCTCATTGCCTATTTGTCTTGATACGATATTAAGTATTCAAAGCTCATTTAAATTCTTACTTTTCAATTTGCTGCCGCAGTAGTTTAATTTATTCCATATCATTTCTTTTTCTGAAAGGGACATTAATCATTGCCTGTACGTTTTAGAGCCCCTGGGATCTTTTTAATCAATAAAATCCAGGGATAAAAGCCTTTCCTAGACTGTAACACAGGGATAAAAGCCTTTCCTAGACTCTGTAACACAGGAAAAAAAAAAAGCCTTTCATAGACTCCTCTGTCACACAGGGACTGTGTGTGTGTGTGTGTGTGTGTGTGTGTGTGTGTGTGTGTGTGTGTGTGTGTGTGTGTGTGTGTGTGTGTGTGGTGGGTCTGTCTTGTTCAAGCCTGTTTTACAGCGCCCCTGGCCAGGGGGGATTTTATGTTCAAATGTTCAAATTCAATTTCCTCCATCGACCAAAACCCTGAGATCGCTGAATCCACTCACTCTCCTGTTTGTACCTCTCTATGTCGTGAGCTTAGAATGATAAGGTTCTATCTCTGTTTAGAATGATAAAGTTCTATCTCCGTTTAGAATGATAAGGTTCTATCTCCGTTTAGAATGATAAGGTTCTATCTCAGTTTAGAATGATACGGTTCTATCTCCGTTTAGGGCAGTTCAGAGATATTGAGCGTCAAAGTTTCTACATTCCATTATGTTTTGTGAGATGGAACCTTTGTATTTTATGAATTACTAACTAAAAAAATGTCAACATTTTAAAAATAACACCACACAGGCATTAATAAACACCTAATGGATCAGATTATGTAAAAAACTCAATTTTGACAAAAATGGAGATAGAACCTTATAATTCTAACGTCACGATGTATCTGCCCATTGATCCAAACACACAACAAGACTAGATAACAAAGTCATTACCTCAGAATTCACAATTTGGACCTCTCAGCTTTCAGAAAAGCAACTGTGCTTTTAACGTGTAACTCACTATGACCGAACTCCGATACTGTTACTGTGTATTAGGCCTATATCACATAAACCCGATCCTGAGGCAGCATATATATCAACATATCCAAAGCCAGGATAGAGTAAACATACTTATTTTTACCTTCATATAGGTAGGTGTGTTTAGAAAGTACCGTCTCTAAGCCAGGGCATGTTGGGAAGAGAACGCCGGTCCTATCAATAAGGGTTTCCCTGTAATGCCTCTGCTAGTTTGTTGTTTCTGCTCTGTTAAGCTGGAGGCGGCCCTAACCACTTTATCCCCTTTCTTCCTCCCTTTTTCTCGTTGTTTTTTCATCCTTTTACATTCATTTTATGCTTGGCTATTCCTTAGGCTATCAGTGTATTAAGCCCCAAACAGCCTCTCAGAGAGATAAGCCTCCCCTGGTTGTCATTTGGATGTTCACAGTTTATTCACCACATTCTCTCCGTTTATACACCACGGGGGCGGGCAGCTGTGGCGCAGGAGGTAGAGGCTGGTAGAGGTAGAGGCTGTGGTTCAGGAGGTAGAGGCTGTGGTTCAGGAGGTAGAGGCTGGTGGAGGTAGAGGCTGTGGTTCAGGAGGTAGAGGTTGTGGCTCAGGAGGTAGAGGCTGTGGTTCAGGAGGTAGAGGCTGTGTCTCAGGAGGTAGAGGCTGTGGTTCAGGAGGTAGAGGCTGGTGGTGGTAGAGGCTGGTGGAGGTAGAAGCTGTGGTTCAAGAGATAGAGGCTGGTAGAGGTAGAGGCTGTGTCTCAGGAGGTAGAGGCTGTGGTTCAGGAGGTAGAGGCTGGTGGAGGTAGAGGCTGTGTCTCAGGAGGTAGAGGCTGTGGTTCAGGAGGTAGAGGCTGGTGGAGGTAGAGACTGTGGATCAGGAGGTAGAGGCTGGTGGAGGTAGAGGCTGTGTCTCAGAAGGTAGAGGCTGTGTCTCAGGAGGTAGAGGCTGGTAGAGGTAGAGGCTGGTGGAGGTAGAGGCTGGTAGAGGTAGAGGCTGGTGGAGGTAGAGGCTGGTGGAGGTAGAGGCTGTGGATCAGGAGGTAGAGGCTGGTGGAGGTAGAGGCTGTCGCTCAGGAGGTAGAGCCTGGTAGAGGTAGAGGCTGTGGCTCTGTGGAACCTTATCATTCTAAACGGAGATAGAACCTTATCATTCTAAACGGAGATAGAACCTTATCATTCTAAACGGAGATAGAACCATATCATTCTAAACGGAGATAGAACCTTATCATTCTAAACGGAGATAGAACCTTATCATTCTAAACGGAGATAGAACCTTATCATTCTAAACTGAGATAGAACCTTATCATTCTAAACGGAGATAGAACCTTATCATTCTAAACGAAGATAGAACCTTATCATTCTAAACTCACGACCTGTTATCGACACGTCTGAGAGCCTTGACCTTCCTGGGGTGTGAGTGAGGGACACGTCTGAGAGCCTTGACCTTCCTGGGGTGTGAGTGAGGCCGGCGTGGGGTTGGGGGGTGGGGTGTGTGGGGACGACGACGACTGTATGGTTGATGGGGGGGCTAGTTGGGGGGGGGGGGGGGGGCCTGGACGCTGATACATAACGCTGAGGGCTATAACACTGTGCATGGCCGCTCCCAGGCCCTGTAATCACAAGGAGAGAAGACCCAGCACCCCGCTGGTGCCACCTCATAAACCCCACCAGAGGACCGGCTCTGGGGCCACAATGTCACTTGTAAATCCCAAATTAAACTCAACTGCCCAGAGCTCCCCACCCCCCCCGCCCACCCACCCCCCTCCACATGAAACCACCACTCACCCCCACCATCTCACCCAACGCCCATGTTTTACCCTCTCTTACCCCTCTCTTACCCCTTTCTTACCCCTCTCCTACCCCTCTCTTACCCCTCTCCTACCCCTCTCTTACCCTCTCCTACCCCTCTCTTACCCCTCTCTTACCCCTCTCCTCCCCCTCTCCTACCCCTCTCCTACCCCTCTCCTACCCCTCTCTTACCCCTCTCTTACCCCTCTCTTACCTCTCTCTTACCCCTCTCTTACCCCTCTCTTACCCCTCTCCTACCCTCTCTTACCCCCTCTCTTACCCCTCTCCTACCCCTCTCTTACCCCTCTCTACCCCTCTTACCCCTCTCTACCCCTCTCCTACCCCTCTCTTACCCCTCTCCTACCCCTCTCCTACCCCTCTCTACCCTCTCCTACCCCCTCTCCTACCCTCTCTTACCCCTCTCTTACCCCTCTCTTACCCCTCTCCTACCCCTCTCCTACCCCTCTCTTACCCCTCTCTTACCCCTCTCCTACCCCTCTCTTACCCCTCTCCTACCCCCTCTCTTACCCCTCTCGTACCCCTCTCCTACCCCTCTCCTACCCCTCTCTTACCCCTCTCCTACTTCTCTCTTACCCCTCTCTTACCCCTCTCTTACCCCTCTCCTACCCCTCTCTTACCCCTCTCTTACCCCTCTCTTACCCCTCTCTTACCCCTCTCCTACCCCTCTCCTACCCCTCTCCTACCCTCCATCCTGTCACCCAACACCCAACGTTCTGGACAAAATCACGTGTGTTCACGAGTGTCAACTTATCTTCTGGAACTTCCAAAAATGTTGAAATAAACCTCGATTTTAAATGTTCTTTCTCTGTCTCCTCTCCCCCCTTCCGTTAATGAAAGAAGGAAGACATTTCCAGATGCATACTGGCTAGTTTGAGCTCGCTATAGGGGGAATGGTCTCCTTGAAGTCAATCTGTTCATTAAGATAATGTGTTAGTTCCAATTAAACTAACATTAAAACGGTCCCCGTAAAGCGTCGGAGTCAGCGTTTTTCTTAACTTGCTCTTTTAATTACATCGTTCCTCTCCTGTCATTAAGGGTATTAAAAATTCATTAACAAGAATAGTACAGCCGCGCGGCAACAAATCAGAAGGACTTCTCATCTCATGTTGTCAAAAGATTATTGTCATTAGTGATTCCATCTGAAAGGCCCTCAGTTCCCCTGGCGTTTAAGCAACGTTACAAAACACTACCTGAGACTAAACGGGTCGCTCTTTCTACCAACTGTCACGCCTATTAAAGCCTCTTTGTTATGTGCGAGGTGTTTCTAATACTTTAATACTGCTTTAATTAAGAACAAACAGAAAAAAAGGAGGAGGCAGTTGAATGATGAATGACAGTTGGCCACCCTGGGCGTTTACGTGTCGACATTTATCCTTTTATTAAACGTACATTTATTTGCGCTAGCGTCCGCTAGCACCGCCGCCGTCTCTAATGTGATTCCGTTGCCGGCTGTGATGTTCTCCGTCAGTTCTATTTCTCCCTCCTAATTTGTTTTCATCAGATGTGTTTATGGCTCAGCTGAACCCGTTTTATAGCTTCACTGTTGGACCGTGCCGCGGCAGGAAATGACTGCAGCCATGAATAACCGAAGGCCTGGCAGCGTGATCAGGCCTCGGAGGAAGACAACCAGTCCTGAGCTTCTTCCTCCCCAAAGTCCCGCTACTACATCAGGCTTTTCTCTACAGTAAAACATGTTACAGTTGGTTTATAAAATGCTTGATGACACTTCTGGTGAGATGTTTGGTAAATGTTTAACAGAGGACATCTCTTTTCAGAAAGTCTTAGAGAGGCGATACACGAACAACTGGTCTCCTACTACTATATGAGTCTTTTGTCTACAATGAAAATATAAAGTTGCTTTACAAAACTGACACTTCTGGTGAGATGTGATTGTTTAACGGAGGACACGTCTTTTCAGAAGTCTTACAGACATACAGAGAGAGCATGCAGCAGGTATTGGTTTGGGGTCGGCATCAATGTGACACACAATGAAATGAATGAATGTGTATGTATGTAGTGTAAAAAATATGTTGTTTCATTGGCACACACATGTTCAAACATACCTGGAGATATTTCCCTAGTGATTATCGCCAGCTTAACCAATATAACACACGTAGAGTTGGTGGTCATGAGGTGATAGACCAGGGCAATATGAATGTCATAATTTCATGAAGCATTATCAATGTTTGGCCATGCTGCACCCTGCAACAAGCAACTGACATGTTAACCTCTTAAACCAGATGAAGGGGGAGAGGAGGGGGAGTAGAAGGGAGAGTAGAAGGCTGATGATCTTCTAACCAGGTGATGTGATATTGATGTGAACGACAGAACGGAGAACAGAGAAAGTGCAGGCCTACTTAAGTCTGTCACTTAACCCTGACTGTTGATGTCATTTTCACTAGGGCGGGTGTGCGCCTCTGTAATCACCACGGTGATGGCCTTTTATACCTCTCACCATCCCATCAGCGCCTGTGTTAACGCCACCGTAATGGGAACTCCCATCCAGCAGAGCAGGGCAGAGGGCCATCTCCATTAAGGCTAATAATAACGCTTCGCTAAAAGATTTCAATGACTCTTTTAACAAAGTACGTTTGGGGGTCTAATTCTTTCTCCCCCCCTGTCGTGTAAGTAAGTAAAACCTGTGTGAAGCTAGAGAAAAAAACGACGTAATGTAACTTAATATAGTTGAAACAATCAATCGCGATCGCTACGGACCCTGTCGTTCTAGAAACCGCTGAGGTTTGAGGTTCTATAAACCGGTCTGAGCATTAACAAATCGACCTAGAACATCTGTACTGTTTATCGATTCGACGATATCGCTATTCAACACCGTTGAACTACTAGAAGATGACGTCTAGTTCCTGGGGGAATTGGCCCTGGCGCTGACGCAGACAAACGGCCCGAGGGAGGAGAAGGAGGGAGGAGAAGGAGGGAGGAGGAGGAGGGAGGAGGAGGAGGGAGGAGAAGGAGGAGGAGGAGAAGGAGGGAGGAGGAGGAGGGAGGAGGAGGAGGGAGGAGAAGGAGGAGGAGGAGAAGGAGGGAGGAGAAGGAGGAGGAGGAGAAGGAGGAGGAGGAGAAGGAGGGAGGAGGGAGGAGGAGGAGAAGGGAGGAGGAGGAGGAGGAGGGAGGAGGAGGAGGGAGGGAGGAGAAGGAGGGGAGGAGAAGGAGAGAGGAGGGAGGAGAAGGAGGGAGGAGAAGGAGGGAGGGAGGAGGGAGGAGAAGGAGGGAGGAGGAGGGAGGAGGAGGAGGGAGGAGAAGGAGGGAGGAGAGGGAGGGAGGAGGAGGAGGTTGACCACGGCGTGACCCCCCCGCGGTCGCCTCGCGTCCGTCTACCTCTATTGAAAGCCGAGAAAAAAAATAACATAACACTACTTCATTATTAATATTCCATTAGAGCGCCGCGGTGAATTCTATCTCTGTGCCACATCGCCTTTGTGTCAGTAGAGCGCCTGAAATATTCATATCCTCCTAATTAATTGGCATGGGAAGGGGGGGGGGGTTGCTTTGTTTTGTTGTTGACTGTAAGAGCAGCTGTAAATTAAGACAGGGATTAGGGTGAAATATTTAGTGTACACACCCCGGCAGGTGATGAGGATTAGTAGTGTGAAGTTATGGAATAAAAAAAGGAAACGTTATCTGGACACGTGCTAATCCAGATCATTATCCCTCAGGTAATCCAGCTCAGGTAATCCAGGGTTAGTTAGGTACTCTGGACTCCTCATCTGGGTAGATACTCCTTAGGGGAGTAGTCAGACACTCACACGCACACGCACATGCACACACACACACACACACACACACACACGCACACGCACACGCACACGCACACACACACACACCCACACACACCCACACACAAACACGCGCACACGAACACGCACACGCACACGCGCACACACACACACACACACACACACACACACACACACACACACACTCCAACACAGAAACCTGTTTATCCTAGTTATGTATTTGGAGCCCTCCTTTCTTTCCATGAGAATGTTATCGATCAGGAGTGTGTGTGTGTGTGTGTGTCAGTGTGTGCGTGTGCGTGCATGCATTCGTGTGTGCATGCTTACGTATTTGTGTGTGTGTGAGCTGTGTGTGTGTGTGTGTGTGTGTGTGTGTGGTGACGCATTAGTGTGTGTGTGAGCTGTGTGTGTGTGTGTGTGTGTGTGTGGTGACGCATTAGTGTGTGTGTGTGTGTGTGTGTGTGTGCATGTGCATTCATGTGTGAGTGTTGCTGTTGCTTTTGTTGTTGTAGTGTGTGGTGGATGGACGGCTCTGGGTGTCTACATGCTCTGGTCCTGGGTGTTGTTGGGTGTGTGTGTGTGTGTGTGTGTGTGTTGATTGATTGAAAACCTTTATTGTCCCCAATGGGGAAATTTTGTTGTCAAACAGCTCAGTTAGGGCAGAAAAACATTCAGTACAGAAAACAGAAAAACATTCAATAAAAAACATAAAACAGTGCAGGCTCAATAAGTAAAAAGTTCCAAAAGTTCCATCTCCAGGTCTCCCCCACCCTGCAGGGCCTGGTTGTAGAGTCGGAGTGCAGCTGGAATAAAGGACTGTCCAAATCTTTTTGTACTTTGACGGGGGAGAACAAATCTGTGGCTGAACTTGCTCCTCATCCCTGCCAGCTCGCAGTACATCGGGTGGGAGGGATTGGCCAGCATGGCCGCCAGTTTTTTCCCCATCCTCTGTTCTGCCACCACCTCTAGGCTGTCCAGCCCGGTCCCCACCACAGAGCTGGCCTTCTTCACCAGTTTGTTTAGCTTCGTGTGTGTGTGTGTGTGGGTGGGTGATGCACAGCTGTGGTCCTGGGTGTCTCCATAGAGCTCTGGTGGTTCTGTGGTCTCTGTCACACACTCTGTCTGTCTGTCTGTGGGTTTCAAATGATCGGCCCACCGGTACGCCGAGAGACCGCTGGGTCGGTCTGTACGCCGAGGGACCGCTGGGTCGGTCTGTACGCCGAGGGACCGCTGGGTCGGTCTGTACGCCGAGGGACCGCTGGGTCGCGGTGCGGAGCGGGACGGAGCAGGACGTTGGGTCGTCCCACCGGCTCGGTCTGTACGCCGAGGGACCGCTGGGTCGCGGTGCGGAGCGGGACGCTGCCTCGTCATTGGTGTGTTCGTTTCATCCGGGTTTTCTTTTGTGTTTTTTTGTGTTTTTCAATATGACGGCGTATGCCTCCTGTGGGGTCCGTCTGTATTCCCCACAGTAAAGGTCAGACAGGTTTCATAATAACCACGTTGAAATATTCAACTCGCTATTTGTCACTGTCAGGATGTTGCGTCTGGGATTGAGAGGAGGGGTGGGGGGGGGGGTGTCTGGGGAAATAGTCGTTCCTCTTTAAGACGAGGAAGAGCAAAGCGTTCTGTGATGTATAGAAGCTAGACACACAAGGCAAGCTGACCACAGTCAAAAAAGCAACAAAAATATAAGCTAAATATTCGTCTTCAAAAAACACTTTCAGAATGACATCACTATAGAATGACATCACTATAGAATGACATCACTATAGAATGACATCACTCCACAATGACATCACTCCACAATGACATCACTCTAGAATGACATCACTATAGAATGACATCACTCCACAATGACATCACTCCACAATGACATCACTCCACAATGACATCACTATAGAATGACATCACTATAGAATGACATCACTCCACAATGACATCACTCCACAATGACATCACTCTAGAATGACATCACTCCACAATGACATCACTATAGAATGACATCACTATAGAATGACATCACTCCACAATGACATCACTCCACAATGACATCACTCTAGAATGACATCACTATAGAATGACAACACTCCACATCTATCTATCTATCTATCTATCTATCTGTCTATCTATCTATCTATCTATCTATCTATCTATCTATCTATCTATCTATCTATCTATCTATCTATCTATCTAACTGTCTGTCTGTCTGTCTGTCTGTCTGTGTCTGTCTGTCTGTCTGTCTGTCTGTCTGTCTGTCTGTCTGAATCCCAGAGAGGCCTGGGTATGTGAGTGATTGTGTATGTGACAGTCTTGCTGTGA
>NW_027663209.1:7500-17631 GCF_963989245.1 Nansenia antarctica | reverse complement strand
ACCGCTAACGCTAACTCTAACTCTATGCCGCTCTGAAGGACCACGTTCGGGATTCAGTTACTGGGGAAAAGTTTCCACAGAGTCACCCTATAGGCATGACGCTGAGTGCTGATGCAGTCGTTGGCCGCGGTCCATCTGTCTTTCCAGTAGGCGTCTGGCCATATGTCTCACTCCCCAGTGATTGGACCTCAGCACGGGAGCTCTACCTATTTAAGGGCCCTAACTCTATGGATTAGATAAAGATCCTGATCCGTAATGGCTATTTTGGCAGAGCACACCCTGTTTCAATCATGGCCGCCGCACACACACACCGCACACACACCGCACGCGCACGCGCTACTCTCTCTCGCATTTACACACTCATAATCTAATCTCGCACACACATTATGCGCACATACACATGGAGACAACACACACACGTTGACATGCAATGTGCACACACACAAACACACGTATGCAACCACATGCACACACACATTCACACACACACACACACACACACACACACGTAAACACCACATGCACACACACACACACACACACACACACACACACACACATTCACACGACCACCACACACCACCACATGCACAACATCTTCATTTCTCCATTGTAGTGATGAAGTGGGTTCATTGTCTATTCTGGTGGCAGGTTTTATTTGTTTATAGCAGCGTCGTACTTACAGCTCAGGATGACAGAATAATGAGCTGCTTCTAACTAATGAAACAAAGGATGTGGTGCATCAATAAGAGCCATTTACTGCTTCAGATGTGTGTGTGTGTGTGTGTGTGTGTGCGTGTCAGTGGGTGTGTGGGTGTGTGTGTGTGTGTGTGCATGCCTGTGTGCATGTGTGCAAGCCTGTGTGCATGTGTTCATATGCGTTCGTGCATGTGTGTGTGCATGTGTGTGTGTGTCTGTCCGTGCGAGCTCTCTGAATGTGTTTCTTTAACACAAATTAATCAATCTGTGGGGCACCTCAGTCTTGTTTGATATTGAAATGAGATGTCGGCAGCCATAATAAGTGCATTATGAACGTAATTGCTTGTTGACGTCCGGCCTCCTTCTCCATTTACACACACGCTTACACACACACACACACACACACACACACTTTGATTGCTTCCAGATGATGTGTGTGAGACAATGGCATTGTCTAGATAATGGCTGTGCATGTCTGGGTTTCTCCAGCGATTCTCTGGTAGATCAGATGTTATTTTTAAGCTGGCTGGTGGAGGAATTAATTTTTTCCCCAGAACAAAAAGAATGTGAGATGTTTCATCAATTGGGATAAATCAAATGAATCCTTTATTATCGTTCATTCAATACTCAATCAATGTTCTAAAAACCTAATCCAGCATTCATAATCACAGACGGGAAACAAAACGGCCATATAGTGGATATACAGTAAGTATATAAGTTTACATAATAGATAACATTACATAATAGATAACATTCTCAGATTCCTACCGATTACTCATCCCCCTATTTATATCCCCCATATTTATGTCTATTTATGTCTCATTCTTGTGTTTTATTATCTTATGACTGTGTTTGTTGTTAGCACCTAGGGTTTGCATTCCAATTTCGTTACCCGTACAATGACAATAAAGATCATTCATTCAAAAACCCTAACCCTAACCCATGCAAGGAGAGAGCAGCAACCATAGCCAAGGTGTTCCCCAAAATAGAATAGTTGTTTACTGGAAACCACCGCTCCAGAAGACGTGAACATTGATTTGTTATATCCTGAAAAGACCTTTGAAAACCTGCGTGGAGAGGGACTGATAACTAATTCACGGAACATAGTCCCGTGACACTACGCCATCTATCTTATGTTCTCAAAACATGGCTTCCACACAAGGCTCTACTTAATAACACATTACACAGCCAGTATCAGTTGCCTGTGAGCACCCCCCCGATGCCCAACGCCCCCCCCCCCCTCCCCAAGGGACATAACTGTGATATCCGTTTAAACCTTCTGTTACATACATAGTCGCTCCTCACAAACCAACTGTAAGGAATAGCACGAACGCAAGTTCACTAGGAGGTCAAGACAGACTATATACATCTATTCACAAGACCGACTCCTGTGATTCAGATTCCTTCACTGGTGAGGTCGTCACGTACACAAGAAGAACACCTGGCCCTAGTTCAACCCCCCTCTCTCCTCTCTCTCTCTCTCTCTCTCTCTCTCTCTCTCTCTCTCTCTCTCTCTCTCTCTCTCTCTACCATGAGAACAGGACTGTGGCCGATCAGCAATGAGCTCAGATTCCGTCTTCATCAGCAATGTACAGTATGACCTAATTATCATCAGCTGCAGCTGTTGGGGTATTGTGTGAGGATTAGTGAGAGGGGGGGGGGGGGCATGGCCCTGATAGTCTCAGGCACTGCTGGTGGAGGGGGGGGGGGGCTGGCCGGGGCTGGTGTGGTAGGGGGGTGGTAGGGGGGTGGAGGGGGGCTGGTGTGGTAGGGGGTGGAGGGGAGATGACTGGCTGGTGTGGTAGTAGGGGGGTGGAGGGGAGCTGAGGGGGCTGGTGTGGTAGGGTGGTGGTAGGGGGGTGGAGGGGAGATGACTGGCTGGTGTGGTAGGGTGGTGATAGGGGGGGTGGAGGGGAGCTGACTGGCTGGTGTGGGAGGGTGGTGGTAGGAGGGTGGAGGGGAGATGACTGGCTGGTGTGGTAGGGTGGTGATAGGGGGGGTGGAGGGGAGCTGACAGGGGCTGGTGTGGCAGGGCAGAGGGCTGTTTCGACCCTGGTAGAGGGTAGTGGGGAAGGGGACACTTGTAGACACTGACTGTTGAAGTCCCTGGTCCTCAGAGAACCTGAGGGGGGCATACATCTTTTTTTAGCCTTGCTTTTACTTAGGGTGCTTTTAGTCGTGTAGTCATTCAGCTATTTTTATCACTATCATTATTTATGTATTTATTTATTATTTATGACATTTATGGTATGTGGTTATTTACCACGCGTTCGCCTCGGCAGTCCTCGTTGACGTTTTTACTGCGTTCGAATCCCATGACTGTTTTGTCGCATCGCATTGTGGCGTCTGCGTATGAAATATGCTCTGTAAATAAAGTTTAATTTGATTTGAACGGTGCATTCTAAGTTCTTCCTAGAACTCCCTGAGTTTCCCACCAAGATTTAGTGTGTGTTTATGTTTGCGTGCGTGGGTGCGTCATGGAACCCAGCCCCCATGACCATCGTTGGGCTTGTTGAATTGGGAGGGGGGGGGGGAGAGAGAGAGAGAGAGAGAGAGAGAGAGAGGGGGAGAGAGGGAGAGAGAGGGAAAGAGAGAGAGGGGGGAGAGGGGGAGAGAGAGAGAGAGAGAGGGGGAGAGAGAGAGAGAGAGAAAGAGAGAGAAGAGAGACAGAGAGAGAGAGAGGGGGAGGGAGGGAGAGAGACAGAGACACAGAGACAGAGACAGAGAAAGAGAGAGAGAGAGAGGGACGCAGAGAGAGAGAGAGGGAGAGAGCGAGCGAGAGAGTGCGAGAGAGAGAGAGACAGAGAGAGGGGGTTTGATTTCCATCGACTCAGAGTCTGGGTTGTTGATGGCTCAGTCGCTCGGTCCAAAGATTAGCAGCAGCCCTCCAATCCCCTCCGTCCCCCCGGACCCCCCATCTCTTTGTCGCCCCGTCCCTCACGGTGCGGCTCCCACTAAAGAACACCGCTCCCCAGGCTCCCTATCTATTGACAACATACTCTACATAATCCCCCAAACAAGATCCACTTTTCATATCCTCTACTCGAAACACGCCGAGATACACACACACAGAGACACACACTTATCATCGCTATTGTCATGGCAACTCCAATCAGCAAAACACCCTTTCCCCCATTCTTGTTGTGCCATGACAGCTTCCATCCGATCCGACTCCCCCATCCCCTCGGCCTCTCTCCCCCTCCCCTCACTGGTTAACTCATCTGAGTGATTGTTCTGAAGGCCATTCAGAGCAGCTTAGTCTCACCCGAGCCCACATCAAAGGGCTCTCACCCAGTTAATGTAGCTGTTGTGCTGCTTTCAAAAGAGGGGAGAAAGAAAGGGAGGTTTAAGTAGCATCCGATGAGCTGCTGCTGCTGCTGCTGCTTTGGGGTGGAGCAGTGTGTGTGTGTGTGTGTGTGTGTGTGTGTGTGTGTGTGTGTGTGTGTGTGTGTGTGTGAGTGTGTATGTGTGTGTGTGTGTGTGTGTGTGTGTGTGTGTGTGTGTGTGCGTGCATGTGTGTACATGAATCGGAGGGGGGGGGGGGGTCGAAAAAAGCCTGTGCTCCGTAACTTGTGTCTCGTTGAACTTGTTTGTCATTTGTTTACAAGGCCGACCTAAATCATCTGTTTTGTTTGGTCAAGCTTGGGTTCATGTGCGGTGTGTGTCGTTGTGTGTTGTGTGAGCCGTCTATCCGCTATCTACATCCCTATCTGTGTTATCTTGACCCCTCCAAGACATGGCGATAGGACATTCCACACATTCCGCCGGCGTCGGCGCGTCCCCCTTCCGATTGGCTGGGGCTGTGAAACCGGAGACAGACAGCCTTTGGTAAACACCGGAGCCGGAGAATGTTTTTATGAGTGACGGATATCGGAGCGGCGATGGTTATTTGTTTCTGTGCCCCCAGTGCAATTGATTAGCGAGAGGAACCCTCGGAGACTTGATTGGATTACCGCTCAAATAGATTGAGTGTCAGTGCCATTCGAGTAGGCCTCCATCTCCTGTCTGTCTGTCCTCCTCATCATATCATATTAGAGCCAGCCTCGATAATAGAATACCTGATAGAGACCTCTCACATGGTCCAGGTGCCATTCTATATCCTGAACTAATCATGATTTATCACAGGCTTGTCATCTTCACCTGCTCTGGATCTCTCTCTCTCTCTCTCTCTTTCTCTCTCTCTCTCTCCGTCTGTCTCTCTCTGACTGTCTCTCTCTCCATCTCTCTCTCACTCTCTTTCTCTCTCTGTCTCCGTCTGTCTCTCTCTCTCTCTCTGTGTCACTCTCTCACTTGCTGTCTCTATCTCGCTCTTCCTCTTTCTGTTTCTATCTCTGTCCCTCTCTCTCTCTCTCTCGCTCTCTCCCCCCCCTCTCTCTCTCTGGCTGTCAGAATGTATGTGAGACAGCTGGAGAGAGGCAGCGGTCCCCCAGCAGACGACCCACATATAGTGCGACCCACTGTTCTTAGTACAAAGGCTCAACGAAGGCCAAGAACACAGTTAAGTGATTTTTTTCTGGGGGAAAACGTGTGTGTGTGTGTGTGATGGGAAGGGGCTGCAGTGGTCCAGGAGTGACACAGATGTTCCCTATGTTCTGGGAGGCTGTAAGTCAATTAGGTTTGTCTAATGGGTCGTCTGTGTGCTGGACGGGCAGCACGCCGTCTCCACCGCACGCCACCGCTGCCACATCACATCTGAGACCTGCTCACTCTTAATTTACCTCGGCCACCGCTTGTTTTCTCCTCAGCGCACACACACACGCACGCACACACACACACACACTTACACACTCTCACACGCACGCACGCACACACTTGCGCACACCAACACACACACACACACACGCACGCACACCAACACACCAACACACACTCACATACACACACCTGCGCACACCAACACATACATAGACTCACACACACACTCGCACACACTCACACACACCAACACACTCACACACCAACACTCACACACACACACACACTTGATGAGATTACTATGGTAAAGTGAAGTTACGGGACAAGACTTGGAGCCGGTCCCTTTCAGAAAGGCCCAAACTTCTTCTTCTCTCTCCTCCCCGGTCGTCCAACAGGACTGTAGACACTAGACAGTATCCTCCACAGGGGCGGCTGTGGCGCAGGAGGTAGACATTGGGGGGTGGAGGTGGTGGGGATGCAGGAGTGGAGGAGGATGGTGGTTTTTGGGGTGGAGGGAAAGAGGAGGGGAGTGAATATATGGTGTTTAAATTATGTATTATCACAGGCTAGGTATGCAATTTATTTGAGGAGAAATTTAGCAAGATTTGAGGGAAAGTGGATAACGGTGTGGAAAGTCTTTGAGGGATTGGTCAGGAAGAATGTGGGACTGATGCACAAGACAGGGCAAAAAGATTTTGAGACGTTGTTTATTAGGGATTGTGGGTTTATAAGGGTGGGGGTGGATGGAGGGTTGGAGTTTGATTTAGATTTTTGAAGATGTTTTTTGTGTTGCATTCATTTGTTATTGATTGATGTTAAAGGGTTATTTTGGTTATGAAGGACTGACGGAATAATAGATGGATGCATCTCATACCAAAATGGTATGGGTGTGTTTTGTTTTTATTTATTGGTTTTTAAATTATTTTATTTGAATTAGAATACAATGAAGGCTATAAAATGAACATGTATGAATATGTATAGCTATGATTGTATTTAAAAGAATATTTTTATAATAAAAGATAAAAAAAAAAAAAAAAGAGCCGCCGTCTAATGATCGAAAGGTTGGCAGATCGGCGGTTCGAGCCCCGGCTGGCCACATGTCAAAGTGTCCTTGGGCAAGACACTGAACCCCAAATTGCTCCCAGTGAGCGGGCCGGCGCCTTGCATGGTAGCTTGCCGCCATTGGTGTGTGAATGTGTGTGTGAATGGGTGAACGAGAGGCCGTTGTAAAGCGCTTTGGATAAAGGCGCTATATAAGTGGCGTCCATTTGTCCTCCACAGGAACAGAACCCCGTCAGAACCCCGTCATGTGCTTCGCTCAGCTGTGTACTGCCTTCAACCTACAGCAATCGGACCTATTCAGGTACTTTCAAATTCGGCACTTCGTTAAGTCAAACACATCCTCATTTCCGGATGCTCCTCCCTCTTCGGGAATTGACAAACTCTCACCTGTGGCAAAAATGACACGGCAACACATTTCACTCTTATATGACCTCCTAGCCCCGGATACACCCCCGGCTCTGATGAGGATTAAGACAGAATGGGAATCAGAACTTGGCATTACCATATCTGATGACCAGTGGACTGAGGCATTGAGGGAAATAAAATCTTGTTCATCCTGTGCAAAATTCCAACTAATACAATTCAAAATAGTTCACAGAGCACACTACAGTAAATCTAGACTCGCCAAGATATACCCGAATGTAGTAGTCACATGTGATAGGTGCTCCCATGTGATAGGTGTAACCTCACTCATATGTTCTGGTCGTGCCCGAAGCTGGAGGAGTACTGGAAATCTTATTTCAAAGTAATTTCGGAAGTGCTGGGACATGTAATAGAACCGTCCCCACAGATTGCTATATTTGGTATACCTGAAGCAGGCAAAAGAATGTCAGTAAAGCAAGCAAATGTGATCTCATTTACCTCTCTGATAGCCCGTCGGAGAATACTTCTACTATGGAAGAGCACGCCACCCCCATCACCAACTTCATGGCTACGCGATACAAAGTCTCTTTTGGAATTAGAAAAAATCAAGTTCTCTATACGGGGTTCGACAGACAGGTTTTATAGTCACTGGCGGCCCCTTCTCACTTATGTTAAGAATCTGACCTCCCTTTCCCCAGAATGATTATTACCATATTGCATTGCAGTGAAAAAAACACACTTGTTGTTGAATAGCCAGGTTGTTATGCAGTACAATGACCTATAAGACCCTAAAGTAATACTTTCCCTTGCTTCTATCTCTTTCCTTTCTGCATCTACCTTTCTCTTTCTCTTTCTTTTCTTTCTTTTAATTTTCATTATTTTATATTATTTTATTTTTATTTTTATTTTTTTCATCAATGTATTAATCTGTTTGTAGTTGTTTTATTTCTGTCTGCCTTGTCTGTATTTTGCAACAATGCACCTATATAGGAGCAATGATAATATTGTTGCTCACTGTCATATATTTTTGTTGTCATTGTCACGACATACATGACATGCACTATTGCTGGGTCGGTGACTGGGAGACCAAGGGGTTGGGTGGGTGGGGTGGGGGGTGGAGGGACCGTTGTTGGCTGTGTTTCTGTGGTGATTTGTGAGGACTGCCAAAATGCCAATAAAATAATATGTTTACAAAAAAAAAAGAACCCCGTCATGCCAGGTGGGTCAGAGAGACAAGCACCTGCCGTGACCATGACTCATTTTCCCTTCTTCGAACAGAGGAAAGAGGGGGGGAGGGAGGGAGGGAGGGAGGGAGGCCTCGCATGTCCTCCTCTCTCTTCCTTGACCTCTCTTTATCTCCCTCCTCTCACTCACACACAGGATGCGTGGCCAGTCCTCCCTCCTCCCGTGGAACAATAGGCTCTGGTGATTCACCCACTTGAATGGCTCTCGCTCATTAACAGCCACTTGTCTTTCCACTGTTATCTTCTGCCAGTTTGTCGAGGGCTGATTCCGCATAGAGAGGGCAAGTGATCCAATCCCTGAAGTGTAAACAAGGCGTGGAGACTGGCCTCTTGTCTTTTGAGGTTTCCTAATGCAATATCCATTATCCAAGGAGACGGTGAAGCACCACACACACACACACACACACACTCACACAAGCCAAAGGTCTCTCTCACTCTGTCTGTCTCTCTTTCATGTCAACATGCATGCTCTCTGGTTACGCTACGTGAAATCGTCTGTTCCTCAAATACACATACACACAGATACACACAGAGACATACAGTACACATACACACATATGCATACAGAGACATACAGTACATATACACACAGATACACACATATACTCACACACGTGAAATCTACTGAAGTTTCATTATTGACAACACAATGTAAATGTGAGAAACAGAAATGTTACGAAATCAAACGGAGAGACAGAGAGAGGTTGCGAGATATTGTGAAACACGTCACCTATGGCCATTCATTCACACATTCCACAGAGTCTCTCTCTAGACCGGGGCGTAGAAAAGAAAGAAAAAAAAAGAGTCACTTTGATGTGACTGTAAAGACCTGGTAAGGCTGCTGGCAGGGTTGCCAGATGGGGCTGGGGTTTTATTTTATTTCATAAAATTGCCAACAGACATACAGTTTATGGGCACCTGCCCAATAGTAATTAGCGGTTTTCTGACAATATAGGTTTTGGGCTGGTTTTTGGTGGATTCAGCTGGTTTTTAGACTGTGGTTAGGCTGGAAATTGTCACTCCTATCTGGCAACCCTGTCTGCTGGGGGAAAGGAGGTGAAACTCATCAAAATGGATTCTGTTTCAGAAATTCTGCCTCAAAATCTAAAAAAGGAGATCTCCTCTGTTCTCAACCTACCAGTGGACACTGATCGTTTGCAGTAAACAATCCCACAGAGCTACTTTCGAGGCTGCCATCTTGTAATTACAGTATGAACAGAAGAAAAGAAGAAGCTATAGCAGCAATGTCGAGCACTTCAAAAGGCCTATAATTACCATAACTGGTGTCTTTGCCACATATTTAGAAGTGTGTGTGATGACAATTTTTATTAAACAAATGTATGTTTTTATGCAGGCTTGTTTTCCTTTCCTGCAGGACATCAGTTTACCCTCACCCTCTGATAAATGCCAGAGGCCACTCTTCTCTATCTGGGCTGTGTGCCAAGGTCTGCCCCCATATGGCCAAAACGAGTACTGCTCTTGAAATGGACACATCAGATGTTTAGGCAGACCAACACCCCTGCCCCTGCCAGTGAGTGAGAGAGATTATCTCTGAACCTATCCCAGAACCCCCCACCCCCGCCAAGAAATGGACACGGCTGTCTTACTTCAAAACTGAATCCCCCATTGTGGGACTGTAGATGTTTTATTCATATACAAAGCCTCCATGGCGTGGATTGTGAGCTTTTGGAGGCTATAGGCTTCTGTCTCTTCAGTGAGTGAAGGTGACAGTGTTTTCTCTCTAGGCTATGAATGAAGTGTTTTTTCCGTGCTGAGGTAGTTGCGGTGGGCAGGGGCGATGGGAGGAGGGTGGAGGGGGGGGGCATAGTAGACTCCAGATGTTCCACATATCTCCCAGCAGACCGGGAGCAGGCGGATTAGTGGATACGTGGATGTGTATAATTACGACCCTGGGCTGGGCTGTCCCGTCCCGTGTGTACGGTGGGTGGGCTGGAATTCGGCGGTGGAAATAAGCAAGTGGGAAATAGTTTTGGACACGAGACAGGCGCTCGGGGGGGGGGCGGGGGGCGAGGTCTGTGTCTCCTGGAGAGAGAGAGAGAGAGAGAGA
>NW_027663209.1:0-5000 GCF_963989245.1 Nansenia antarctica | reverse complement strand
TTCCACTCACACACTCGCTCACACACACACACACACACACCCACTCACACACACACACGCCGCTGGAACGCCAGTGCGCAGAGAGACTCTCCCGTAGACAGAAGAAGCGAGAGGAGCGGTATCAGAGACGGGGTGAGAGAGACGATCCTCGGGAGGACATAGTGCGGCTGTATGTTCATAGCCGATCCCCTAAATTATGACAGATTAATTGTTGGGAAAAAGCGAGAGACGAGCGCGTTTACAGTTAAGACAGCTGATCGTTAAATGACCGGAGGAGAGAAATCACTTCTTCGGGCGCAAGATAGAGAGAGAGACAGAAGGGAAAAGGCAAAGCGATCTAGCAGATTTGGAGGTAACCAGGAGGCTCTGATCGGACTCTCCCTGGAGAACATCGCAAGTCGCCTGACTGATGGACAGACAAGCGCTGTACGGGACAAGTCAACAGAGGAATATCTTTTACCGGCATTGATCCTTGAAACTCGTTCGCACTGTCTGTCAAGAAGATGAAAGTTCTTAGGTGGCATCCTCAGCCCATCTCCTTCAAGTAGCCTGGTTCAAAGGGAATGTCTTGTCTTTTTTAATGACGTGTTTTGAACAACATTATTCGCTGAAGCCAATGGCTTTGTAAAAGACTTAATATAGAATATTAAGAATAATATAAGTAGCTTAGTTTTCCATTGGCAACATTTTTAGGCTAAAAAAGGGTGGTTGTGTTTTCAGAAGGAAACCGATTTGGACACAGGAGTGGAGAATTTCAATAATATACACGCAGAGGGATTGGCATTTTTATCAAGATGGATTTGCTATCATCGCTGATTGGATTTTTACTTGCGGGTCTGACACTTGGAGCCCGGGCAGACGAGGGTAAGTTTACACTCCGTTGCTTGACCACTTCTCAACTCTGAATGCACTCTCCAAATAATGATCAAGTTCTCCATAAGCCTTTAAACTTCCCTTAAGCCTTGTATCTTTGTTATATTATCTTTGTATATAATAATAATTATTATTATTATAATGCAGGCTATATTATTTATGTGATTTTACCTTGCACCCAGCCTTCCCTATAGGTTTTGGTTTGACGATCCATCTGTTTTAAATTATGCATTTTAACGCAGTGAATGGCATCAAATATCCCTTGTCTGATAGCCCGTGTCCTTAAGAACACCGTGTGTTCGTTCTGTTGTGTTGTTATAACATCGGTGTGAGCGGCACGCTGTCTGTCTCCAGTGCGAAGGCGCTCTTTGATAAGCATGGGGACCGTTTCTCCAGCGGGGGGTCGGGACGGAACCTTCCAGTCAAGACGCGGGGATCATATTTACTGGCAAACATATTCTAACTGTATTAGCTTTGCGCACTACACTTTACGCTATTTATTCCTGTTCAGATATGTTTTTGAGTATGCTATATGTATTGGATGTAGGTGAACCTCTCTGAATTGTCACCAGTTTCAGATGTTGTAGCCCTAGAAATGTGAAAAGATCCGTATAATAAATCATAGACTGGTGCTGTGTGTCACAGATCATTAATCTGTCTAAGGTAGGCCTGTACGCACAAGAACGTGTTTAATGTCATCTCGCATGTTTCGCCCTTTAGCGCGACGGTAACACATCAAGCCATAGGAGCCTATTATTAGACTGTAAATAAGTTAATCATATGCATGAATTCCTTACAAATATAAACGTTGTAGCCTAAATGATTTTTTTTTTTCGTCGTGCTTTTGTCCTTCTTGAAGTTGTTTAGTCTTTTGAAAAGCATTTAGTTCTAAGCAGGAAATAGGCATATTTATATATATATATATATATATATATATATATATATATATGTGTGTGTGTGTGTGTGTGTGTGTGTGTGTGTGTGTGTGTATATAGTAGTATATATATATATATATATATATATATATATATATATGTATATATATAATAAGTTATAGGCCTGTTTTGCTATGAGTAACCTAGACGTGTTAATTAATAAGAACAATATGCGCAATGTTGCAGGCTATCACTGTCATCATACAGATCATAATAATCATTGTGCTCTTATCTTATTATGAACTCGCTGATCATCACGTCATTATCGTCTCGCCGTAATTGTTCGGACAGTTGTGGAAGGTTTCTTTTGTTGTGTTCTGGCTAGGTGACACAGAACCGTATCACAGAACCGTATCACAGAACCGTATCTCCGCGCGCACGAAACATTAAAAGACCGGATGATCCATTTGCGCGCAAGGCCACGGCCACACCGACTGTCCTTTTACTTAAGGCTTCTTGCCTCTCAAGCCTCTCTGTTCTGTTGTCCATCCATATGTAATGCTGAAGCCATGCTTTTCTTGTCTGTTGCTTTGCCAGATGGAAATCCTCCATGTGCTGACTCCGATCAAGCTTTTAACATCAGTCTCTTGCTCCATTCGGGCATTCACTATACACCGATCGGCTTATTTGATGCCGTCTTCTATCTGTGTGTGTGTGTGTGTGTGTGTGTGTGTGTGTGTGTGTGTGTGTGTGTGTGGTGTGTGTGTGTATGTGTGTGTGTGTGTGTGTGTGTGTGTGTTCGTGCCCGTTGATCAGACACAGATGTGGAGCCTTGGCAGCTCTCTCTCCCCCAGCTCAGATACCTCTGTCTGCCAAGGCACTCCTTGTCCTAGCCTCCCTCCTCCTCAGCAGAGAGAGAGATAGAGAGAGAGAGAGAGAGAGAGAGGAGAGAGAGAGAGAGAGAGAGAGAGAGAGAGAGAGAGAGAGAGAGAGAGAGAGAGAGAGCGAGATAGAGACAGAGAGAGAAAGAAATGAAGAGAGAGAGAGAGTAGCAAGAGAGACAGCAGAAGAGAAGAGAATTGAGCATCCACAGCAGAGTCGACATGTCACAGTAAACCACCAGCAGGGAGGGAGAGAGAGAAAGACAAGAGAGAGAGAGAAAGAGAGAGAGAGAGAGAGTAGCAAGAGAGACAGCAAAGAGAAGAGAATTGAGCATCCACAGCAGAGTCGACATGTCACAGCAAACCACCAGCAGGGAGGGAGAGAGAGAAAGACAAGAGAGAGAAGGGGGAGATAGAGAGAGAGAGAGAGGAGGGTCTAGAGGGTACAGGATCTGACAGACAAGGGGGTGTGAGCGTCAGACAGCAGATAAGAGAGGATGTCAGCATCACAGGCAAAGAGAGAGAGGGTTCACAGAGTGAAACAGCAGAGGCCAAGAGGGGAACAGACATTATTTGTGGAACCAAAATGAGCAGTTTCAGTTTCACTGTCATGGAAGCAGGGTGACTCCGTCACATAGATGGCGTGTAGATAGAGGTAGCGTACACAGTGAGTGGGCCAGTGTAGGTGTATGTATATATATATACGCCTTCTCTTCCTCTCTGCATACGTTGGGTCACACTTCACGTTCAGGTTCACGGTACTGTGTCACGCTATTGGAATTCAGTGCAACCTGTTATTTGTGTACTTATTGTAACAGTGTACTTATTTTTCGCTTATGTTGTTGTCTGGTTTATGTCGTCGTATTTTGTTTATTGTTATGTGCCACCAGCCCAAAGCAAATTCCTTGCATGTTAAAAACCGACATGTGAATAACTGACTCGCGGGCCATAAATCTGTTTCTGGTTCAGATCCTTATTAAATCTGTTTCTGATTCGGATTCTTATTCTGACTCTGACAACAGATCTCTCCCACTTGCTTTGGGTTAAGGACTACACAGGGTTAAGGTCAAGCGTAGGGCTGCCTAGGGTTGTTGCTGTAGATATAGTTTAAATATAGCTTAAACCCGTTTTTTTTGTTTGAATTCGTACAAATTGAGCGTGAGATCCCGTTGGTTTAAGCCGTGACTCACGGCGCAGTCATTCGAACCCTGTAATGTCGAGTATTACCACGAGGCCTGTTAGATATTTGTTATACTTGGTAGTCTCTGTGATACTCGCTATTTCCCCTCCACCTCTACTCCCTCTGGAGTTTTCCCTCTCACAGTAGAGGGAGAGAAAAAAAAATGTTTTTAATCTGCCCCAGACTCCAAAGGTAACAGCTGTGGAAACAAGGTCAGGTATTACCATGCAGGGCCAACGCTGTCAACAAAGAGAGGTTCAATACGCCGGCCAAGACGTGGGGTAGCATGCGCTGGAACAGGCCGATCAGGGTGGGATTAAAAAACAACACCCCCATAAATAATACAGCCCTGGGCTTCTGCTTTGCTGCTGAGCACTGTAGGGGAGGTCTTTACAGAGCTGGGGGGAGGGGGGGGGGAGGGAGGGGGAGGGGGGGGAGGGAGGGGGGAGGGGGGGGGTTGCATTGTCAAGGGGAGAGGTGTTTCAGTTCCAGTGATTCATGAGAGAGAGGGAGAGAGAGAGAGAGAGGGAGAGAGAGAGAGAGAGAGAGAGAGAGAGTAGCAACAAGGAGGACAGCCAAGAGAAGAGAATTGAACATCAACAACAGAGTGTGGACATGTCACACAGCAACCACCAGCAGGGAGAGAGAGAGAGAGAGAGAGAGAGAGACAGAGACAGAGACAGAGAGAGAGAGACAGAGAGAGAGAGAGAGAGAGAGAGAGGGAGAGAGAGAGAGAGAGAGAGAGAGAGAGAGAGAGAGAGAGAGAGAGAGAAAGAGAGAGGAGAGAGAGGGGGCGGTGGGGGTGTCTAGAGGGTAGGAAACAGAGATTTTGCCTCAACATTCTGGCTAGTTTCCCTCTCCATTCTGTAATCATCCTCTAAAGTGACTGAATCTGTAAAAAAAGAGAAGCATCCATGATGGAAACTACAGTGCATTGTAGGTTTGGTGGGGGCGGGGAGAGGGGGTGGGGTTTGCTAACCTTTTTAACTCAATTAAAAAGAGGACAAGGGAAGGGGGGTAATAGAGGGTTGATAGTCTAATAGGATGTTGTTTTTGGTTCCAGGACACCATTTCCCCCCCCGCAAAGGCCCAGAAAAATGCTGCCATCTGTTTGGTTCATTGATCCATTGATTCATGGATCCCTATGCCGGCCCCATGCATTTAGCTGATTAGCCACAGACACTTATCCTG
>NW_027663210.1:180000-378000 GCF_963989245.1 Nansenia antarctica | reverse complement strand
TGGATGAAAAGACATAGATCGAAGTGTTAGTGTTTAACCATTACTGTTGCAAAACATTTTTTAGCTTAGATTTAAATATTTTTAGGGGCCTGTTTGATTTCTTCAGGGAGTTCCAGGAGCATGCGGCAGAGTGACTAAAAACTGCTGCACCGTGTTTTGTTTTCACTCTTGGAATGATTAGCTGATTAGTCTACCAAGACCATTTTGTGATTTGTATACTATGTGTACATACATCTACTGATGCCTCTGGACACATCTTCAGTGATGTATGTATGTATAGGAGTACTTTGAATTCAATTCTCTGATAGGGCTTTCACACCGGCAAAGAACCGTGCCGGTTCGCTTTCGCATTCGGAAACCTCCGAACGTTGGCGCTGTCTGGCGAACGATACGCTGGTATGAGTTTGAACACATATACCGGTACACCTGGGTTTCCGTTAACCGGCAATTACCGGTCTTTGTGGTAAAATTTGGTGAAGTCCGACAAATTGAAAAGTCGTCGGACATATTGTCCGGTGAAAATAATTCCCTTTGAATACAATTCGCTAAAGCTGGCTGGGTGCGTTCGTAAACACGCTCTGGAAATCCGATCAGCACTCGCGGAACGCCTCTCGTCCAATCGAACGACTCGGTCGCTCTGTGACATCGAAGCCAGCGTGCGCTCCGGCGCTCTCAGAGCGTGTTTACGAACGCACCCCTAGAAGTTTCCAGCCAGCTAGCTGAAGCTGCTACACACACCAGAGCCATGGCGACCGAACGGCAAGTTAAACAACATACTATAAAAGTGACATTGTTTTACTCATTACTCATACGTTTGTTGTCATTCGGCGGTGCTAATAGTCGCTTTCTTTTTTAATTTATTTAATTTATTTTATTTTAGCAGTTTCCCCGAAAGTTAAGTGTTTGTTTTTATATCACTATTTGCACTTCTGGTTAGATGCTAAACTGCATTTTGTTGTCTGGTACTGTTGGGAATTTGTATTAAAATCACTAGAAGTGATAAATCATGTACTATGTGCTCATTTAAATAATATGTGAATGCGGTCAGTTGAGAACAATAGGAAGGTCACGCAAAGCCAAAAGAGAGGTTCTGTTTTTGAGCGACAAGAAGAAGACAAGCTCCTGACTAAAAGAACGTTTTATGATTCAAACTGCCTATAAATTACTTATTTTTTACCTATGTGCTAACAACCATTTTACACCTGCTGTTATAATATTCTATTTTTCTGTACTTTCATAACTAATGATTAATGATAAGTCTATTCTTCTAACTTGTAAATCGAATCCTAATATTACTGTGTAACTTCAATAGTTGTGTTTTCACAAGACATTCTGATAACAAGACATTCTGATAAGGACACTGACACAATGCTCTGCTCACAAAGTATGATATCACCATGGGAACGAGACGCTAGCAGGACACTCAAGCTGATAACATACATAGACTCTCAGCACCCACACAAGAGAGGAATTGAAGGCCATGCTAACGAGCAGCTGCAACGGATTTTGTACGGACAAGTGGAAAACTACTAGATAGGGGGGGGGGGGCACCACCCAGCCCCAATGTGAAATCAAATGTATAAACACTATGTACGAAGGAAAAAGGGGACTCTCGTCTGGTGGAGCTCTTGCAGTTAACTTGTTGACGGCTAGCTGAGACGGGCCTGCAGAGGTGAAACTAGATGAGACCACTTTTCCATGGAAATGAACTATTATTGCTTGCTGATGTGCTTGAATAAATATTATCTTAATGAACAGTTCAGTAGTGGTGCCTAATATTTGATTGGATCATATCATCTTAAGAAGTGATATCAAGGACGTCTCGTTGAGATTAAACGAACTCGCTTGTAAAGTGACGACTCAATTAAATCGATACTGGAGAAGTTGATCGCCTTACAAAATTGGTGACCCCGACGTGATCTTCAACGGGATGCAAGGAGGAGTGGGCGAGGCTGGATTCGGACTGAGCACTTCCACGGTACCAAGACAAAAAAAAAGGTGAGCAGAGCCATTTAATGAAATCTGCTTAGGTAGACAATAGTATTCTAGGTGGAAGTGCTGGGCCATGAATCGTGTGTCAAACCCATTCTGATCTGTGTCTGTGAAGAATCCGTCAAAAGTAAGGATAATCATTAATTAAATTGACATTCTATACATTATTGAACACCACTGTCTGATATTTAAGCACATCTTGTATTAACGTGTAATAAGACCCGCCGAGGTCTAAAGAAGGGACAGTAGCTAAGTCCTGGAAATAAAGAGGGGTAACAGTCCCCAGGATAGACCCGCCGAGGTCTAAGGTAAGGAAAGACACGACAGTCCTGGATATTAAGAGGTAACCAGCCCCCAGTTTAGACCCGACGAGGTCTAATGAAAGGACGGTGTCCCGAAGGTTGAAATACCTTGCAAACCAAGTGAGAAGTGAGGTCATTGCGAGTAGGGTAGCGTCTACGGCAGGACTGCAGTCCGGTAGAGGTCCTAGTATTAGCGTGCCTCCTCTCACAGCGGGCGCTAAAACAATTGTGACGTTAGGATTATAAGGTTCTATCATCGTTTTAGTCAAAATTGAGTTTTTTGCATAATCTGATCCATTAAGTGGTTTATTAATGTGTGGTGTTATTTTTAAAATGTTGACATTTTGAGTGGGTAATTCATAAAATACAAGGGTTCCATCTCACGGAACATAATGGAATGTAAAAACGTTGACGCTCAATATCTCTGAACTACCCTAAGCGGAGATATAACCTTATAATTCTAAACTCATGCAAAGGTGTTACGTAATATTGTATGTGAATCATAGATGGAATTGTTATTATTATTGTAATTATTACTATTAAAAGGGATAGTTGTATGTTATGCCTCGTTCAAGGTGTTTAAAGAAGTGTTGTGCTGCGGGTGTGACCCACCATTGAAGCGCAGACAGCAGAAAAAAAAAAAAAAGGAAAAAAAGGCTCACTAGGAGTGTCTCTGACGCACGGTGATTTTGTGTCTCGTCGTCTTTGCAATAGTGGTATATTTGGGGTGTTTGATTACATTGTGGTTTTGTTTAGTTGTTCAGTTTGTTTAGTATTGGTTGGCAATAATTATATTGATATAAGGGTGGCAGCATAGCCACACGATACAGTGAACCCTCAGTAGAATGACTATCTAGATGAGCAGATAATGCAGAACACATAAGACAGAAGAATACATAGCGACAAGATAGATACACACAGAGACCCTATAAGATATAATATAAGACCTTAATTAATTCAGAAGAAAGAAAAACCGACGAGACCGAGGTGAAACAGGCCGTGCAGCGTGAGAGGTTGTTGAAAATGCAGGTGACCGTAGCTGTGGCTGTGGCTACGGCAAGGAAGAAGGAATGTAAAGAATGCAAGATATTGGTCCAGCTTGGAGAGGTGCCGCAGGCCTCTGCAGCACCACAGCCCCCGGCTCAGTACCAATCCTTCCCCGAATATCAACAGAGAGGCAGAGGGAGAGGACGTGGGCGAGGAGGCCGCAGGAGAGGCCGTGGAGGACCAATAGCACCAGGAGCAGGTTCCTGCCACACATGTGGAGGAACAGGACACTGGAAGAAGAAATGCCCTAACCAAGGGGGCCAACAGCAGTCATGGGGACCAACGCAGCAGCAGCAATGGCAGCCCCAGCAGTTTCGACCCCCCACACAGCAACAGTGGGGGGGCCCGATGCCAGGCCAACCGGCACCAACCATGATGGCCCCCATGATGAATCAACCACAAGGAGGGGCTCCTTATGGTCAAAGCCTATAGGGATGCCCAGGAGGCGAAAGAGGAACCTACCACTTCCACCCGAACGAAGAACCAATGATTGAAATACTGATGGGAGGAGAGAAAAAACAGTTCATGGATACTGGAGCAGCAGCGTCCACCATGACAAACCACAAGGGTAGAGTTCCTCCTCTGTCGGAAAATCTGGCCATGACGACAGTAGGCTACTCCGGACAGGCATAGACACAGAAATAAACAATCCCCCTAGAAACAAAAATAGGCCACCAGAAATTGTCACACAACTACCTGTTCGCTCCCTAATGCCCCGTAAACGTAATGGGGAGGGACCTGCTATGTAAATTGAACGCGGAGGTAACTTGTGGACCAGACGGATTAACAGTAACACTTCCCGGCGGCAGGAAAGTCACCGGGGAAGCCCCATGCAGAATACTAATAATGAGAGATTGGTGGACCCCTTATGGTTTGGAGATGGTTAAGAATTTCATCTCAGACTGTGATGTGTGCAATAAGCACAACCCAAAAACAGTACTTAAATGCCCAATGGGCACATATCCAGTGCCTCCCTGCCCATTTCGAGAGATATGTATTGACTTCACGGACATGGGATTAGACAATAGAGTACAAGGCAAAAGATACTTGTTGGTGGTGATTGATAGGTTTTCAAGGTGGCCTGAAGCATATCCGTGTAAACGGGAGGATGCTGCAGTCTGTAATAAAGTGCCTCTTAAAGGAATTCATAACACGGTTTAGTTTCCCTAATCTATTAAAAGAAAGCTTGCCGACATGATACAGAGACAGAGGGAGGTGGCTTCGACCTCCTCTCCATGAAAATGAATATGTCAAAACTCTAAGTCTCTAACTAATCTCAATCGAGTTTTCTCTTCACAGGAACTGAATGCTGCGGAGAGAGCAGACAACGGCAAAACAGACTCCTATTTTAGACCCAGGCGACGTGGTGGACAAGACCGTGGGAGGTATATTGACCACCTCACACGCTGTCACAGTCGAAGGTAAACCGGGTACAGAATGGCCTCTCCTGTCACACTGTACCAAAGCAGACCCACCACATGTATAACATTTTCAAATTCCTGGCGACTCTGTCAGCATGCACTAAGCCTCAAATAATGTGGAAAGTAACACAACAAGTGGACTATTAATCCATGATATTAGCGATCACCTGCCTGTCTTTTCATTTTATGAATGTAATTATAGAAAGAAGAGGGAGTTAAAGGAAATTACATACAAGACAGTAGAACTGAGGAATCCATATCTGCTTTTAGAAATGAGTTATTAAAATGGAATTAGAAGAGTATATATGAAGAATCAGATGTGGACAAAGCGTATGGGTTATTCCTAGAAACATTTAAAGTTCTATATGACAAAAACTGCCCACTAAAACAATGTAGCAATAAGAATAAATATTCTGAAAATCTGTGGGTGTCCAGGGGCATTCAAAATGCATACAAGAAAAGGTATACTCTATAAAGTGTATGTATAAAGCATCAAACAAAGGAGGCAGGGGTTACATAGAAGAAATACAAAAAACAAACTAATTAGTATTATGAGCATATGTAAGAAAGATTATTATACCAGATTATTAGAGGAGAATAAAAAATAATGTTAAAGGAACAAAACAGATAAACACCTCTTCACCAATTACAGACCGGTATCCTTATTATAACAGTTAGGGTTAGGGTTAGAAAAACTATATGATGAAAGACTGGCCAATTTCATTGAAAAACATCAACTATTAATGGATAATCAGTATGGTTTTAGAACAGCTAGATCTACTGACATGGCATTAATGGAGCTAGTAGAAGTACAACTTGTACAGAGAGAAAGAAATATGCATTGGGCATATTCATTGACCTTAAAAAAGCATTCGACACAATAGATCATGAGATTCTACAAAAAAAAAAAAAAAAGGACAGGTATGGTGTCAGAGGGGTCGCACTTGAATGGCTTAAAAGCTATATTAGTAATAGACAGCAATTTGTTCAAATAGGCCAGAACAAATCAAGGTGCTTAAATATTACCTGTGGTGCCCACAGGGGTCGAATTGGTTGTCTTGGCAGATGACACAAATATGTCATGCAATGGGGATGATCTGCAGCAGCTTTTAACGGTGGCAAAGAAGGAATTGTACAAATTAAAATGCTGGGTTGAGACAAACAAGCTATCATTATATCTGAATAAAGCCAAATTCATGCAATTTGGAAATTGCAATATAAATACAGAGCTCCATCTGGAAATTGAAAATGTCAAAATCAATAGAGTATATGAAATCAAGTTTTTGGGTGTTTTAAATAGACCACAAACTCTGCTGGAAACCACATATAAAATATCTGTGCTCAAAGATTGCGAAAAGCTTGGGAATTCTGGGTAAAATTAAATACATCTTAAATCAGAAATCACTATACTGTGGGAGTTGCAACAAGGAGACGACAGACGTAGGTTGGAGTCGAGGATGTTTACTTCTCTCACTTTCTATTACATGCTAACATACACTCTCAGTGACAACCACAATAACTTCACCCGGAACCGGAAACCCTTGCCCCTTTAACCCCCACTCTTAAAGGTACAAACCCTTCTTGGTGAATGTCTCTTAATGTGAATCACCACACAGGCCCCCCCAGAATTCACCAACCCAGAAGGTACAAAAAACCAAGATAACCATTAAAAGTCCAACTGAACAGGCAATCCATGAACAGTACTACAGTTAACGTGGCGGGGGGCGGATCAAGCGGCCGAAACGGCTGCGCTTTGCAGGAGGGGGATTAAGGGTGAGAACTGGAACTGGAGCCCGGGCCATGGAAGGGACTGGGGCAGGGACAGAGGTTGGGACAGGGACAGAGGTTGGGGCAGGGACAGAGGTTGGGGCAGGGGGCCGCCCCCGCCGCGGGGGTAGGGCCAACTGAACTGGCTCGTCAATGTTCAAGTGAGCAGGCTTGAGACGGTCTATAGCGACCCGCTCTGACCTGCCCCCCATGTCCACCACAAAGTGCTTAGCGCCCGCCTCCAGGACACGGAAGGGCCCGTCGTAGGGGGGCCGCAGTGGAGCCCGATGGCTGTCGTGTCGGATGAACACGTACTTAGCCAATGGCAGGTCCCTGGGGACGTAGGACTGGGGGAGGCAGTGACGTGATGTCGGAATGGGGACGAGGTCATTCACAATGCCCCGTAACACAGTTCTATGAGAGGCGGCCGACCAGGGAGCTGCAGCCTCTGGAAGAAACTCCCCAGGAACCCGCAGTGGCTGGCTGATAGTGGGTGAATGTTCAGAAGAGGGCGGTGACCTAGATTTGTTCCTTCCCCGTTAAGTGAATAATTTATAGATGGCTCAAGTAGACAATTAAGATAGATTTATTCCATACAGCGCTGGGCAGCCTCTCAACACACGGCAAGCAACGAGGAGAGGCACGCATCGAATGACACTTTGCAGTGGGCTTATATGCTAGATTTCCGCTGACACCGGAAACAGCTGTACCTTGCCAATCACCAGTCACCAGTCATACATGTTGTTTACATACTAAAGTTAGAAGCCAGCTTGCCTCTGCTTCCCTACCATAACGGGTTGGTCAACTGACCTATTGACATCAGTACCCATATAAGTCTCTATCCTGTGTCCCTGTCGTACCACCTTGCTGACCACCACAAGGCTCCAATGTCCTTCGAGCCAAACTGGTCCCGTGGTCTCTATATTTGGCTCAGGTCCAGTTACAGACAGAGAGTTTGCAGCCTGTGTCAGCACTTTAGATATTACAACTTGTACAACATAATTCCTAATGATAGAGTATTTAGGGTTTACCTAAGCACAATGATAAAACACATCCTATCAGCCCACTCTTTTTTTTCTTCTCTAATGGATAGTAACTTTAATTATTTCTCTTTCTTTCCACATGGCTGAGATCTTGCATTCCTCCCCCGGAATTGTCATCAAAGGACTTTCCCCTGGACAAATACAAGTCCTCAGTCATGTGGCCTGACAAAGTGAACAAACATCTCACTCCACAATTGACTTGGCATGAGTAAAAGGTCACTTTGTGGTTAACTACTCTGATTAATAATCACCTTCTTTGGATAAAAACCTTTGTTGTTTAAAGGAGAAAATATCCAAATAGGTTTCTCATTGCTATGTCTAACTACTCATTACAAATGAAGTAGGTATCATTTCCATCATTAAGTCAAATCAAATGTTTTTCCATAGTTTGTTACATAATTGTACATTTTTACAAATAGGGATATCGTCAATCAGTTTCTTTAGGTGTCTTGGTTCTTCGATATCCTAGGTCGATCTTCAACAGAGGGACCATCATGCTTTTCCGGTCGCAATGAGGCACTATCTGAGATGCTGGTGGAACATTCTTCCATTGTTGTCTGCTTTCGCCTTGTTGTCCTCTTGTATTGTTGCTGTGTTATTGAGAGACTCACAGTAGAAATTATTTCATTCACCATCATGCTGCTTGCTCAAATGTTTTAACAGTGTTATTGAAACTCTAAATCCTTACCCCCTACTTTTCTCTCCCCTATTGTTCTATGTCCCCATCGTCTGATCTTAAAGGTTTAATCCTGTTGTGGTGAATACGTACAACAATTGTCAACAAACTGGCAAACTCCTGCAACTGAGTCTAGTGCGCTATTTGGTTTAACTCCCTGGATGTCACGACGCATGCGAACAAGATTAGTGTCAGAGTCTTCAGTTAAAGTAAAGTCTGTTTCGTTAGTTAACACCCAGAGCGTATACAGAACCGATAAAATTGTGGCCATCCATCTTATGCACAACGAGGCCAGGATCACACGGTTTCTCTCGGCACGCATCGTCTGTCCGGTATCTCTTGTCCTAGTTTCAATCTTAATTCACAACAACATCAAGAATAATTGTTAATAGCAGAGATAGTCATCATTATGGTACTGGAATCAGTAATCATTTGTCATAATACGTGTTTTCCCCTTTGCTTGGGTCTCATCGTCAGAGTTGAGATTGGGTTGGGCCCCCTGTGGTCCCCCCCCTCTAGTGAGTTCTGCACTTGCCTGCTGAGACATTTTTAGATACAGGGATTGCACAATCGTTAAGTACAGGTAGACAGACATTTAGTTTCTCTCAAAATGGTTAACTCGTCCTTCATCAATGCTCCTAGAGGAAACAAAAGGATTTGTCATTTGAAGTTCATGCCATGGGTATCAAACTAGGACGTGTGTTGTGAAAAACCGTGAACCGTCCCTTTAATATCCAAATCAGTCTTCAATGCTTAGTTTATTCACTGTCAATGTGCAATCTGAGTCAATTCCACTAAGCATACTTTTAATGAGGTAGATAGGTTCTATTCTACCCGTATGTTAAAAATTCTGATCACAATCGTTACTGATGGCTTGAATACTTCCCCGTTGGTCTATGTACACTATGAGCTTATTTTGCATTAAGGTGTAAATTTGCTGTGAACATTTAAATGTTCTATCCCTCTCTTATAATCAAATATTTCTCAGTCAATCACCCGTTGGTTTTAGTAGATTTATCAGAGACATTCTTGAGTCAGTGTGAATGGTTTTCTATCATAAATGTTGCTTTAATGTGTAATGCTCGTGCATTCAGCTGTTGGCCGATTAACACTGTTGATTGTGAAGTACTGTCATATTCGTATGTGTAATTGCTTTATCAAAGTCTGTAGTCTGTCATGTCATTATCATGTTTCCGCTTCCAAACAGAAAAACAACATTTTCATTTACAGTTACACAGAGAATTATTATTTGTGGTTTCCCCTTTCTCTCATCCGTCAATCGTTCACTGTCATTTCAGCCCCCACTTCTGTTAGATTGGCCCTCAGCAACGCCCCCGTTTTTAGTCCGTCGCTCAGTTTCTCTGCATTTTCTTGGTTCTGTCAGGAGATAGAATTGGCAAGAGTTGTGTTGTCCGTTCGGGATTATTCATCAATCAAAATGTCACATATTCCTCTTTGCTTGTGTGAACATCAACAGTCATCAATGCATGTCTCTGTTTACTAAGTAAATTCAAATGTTACGTTTACTGAGTCAATGCAGAATTGTATGATAATTACAATAAGAGACAACTACATTTTCATCTCTAACACTTCTATGTGTTCTCTGCGTGTCTGTGTCTCTGTGTCACCGAGCTGCGTCTTGTTTGCAAGGGCAGTTCTATTAATAGTGTAGGTTCCGAGTGTCGTCTCTGGTGCAGCGTTGTGGAGCAGTGTTTCACCCCTCGTCTCTTTACCACCTTTTGCTGTTGGTGCTAAGCTATTTAGCTTGTCCTGAAAATACAATAGTTATTCATTTCACTCTTTATCATTTGTTTACAATATGTTAATCAATACAAGGATTATTATTACTTAACTCAATGATTTCCCTATAACTCTATCACTCGACATGCTTCACGTAAGACTTCATTACCCATAATGCTTAGTATTCATTCCATCCCTCTAGGTCCGTGTATTGCGCAAGCTCCAAGACTTGTGATTGGTGTCGCTTATTAAACAATCCCAAAGCTTCTAATTCCCTTATTCGTTTTTCAATCAATGCTGGTGTCATTGAGAAAATGTCTGGTGTTGATAATTTGAAGTTCTTTGCATCGTCTCCAATACCATCTAGAATCATATTTGTAAAGAATGCGTTAGGTTTGTCTTCTAATTCCAAATTCGCCTTTTCTCTCCAGGTATTTTGGAATCTGATTACAAAGTCAGACATTGTTTCATTAGGCTTACGTTTACAGTTCAGAATTTGTGAGATATCACGGTTTTGGCTGGCATGTTCGTTTAGAAATTTGGTTAATTGTTCAATGTGAGTCAACTTGTGTTCATTTTTAAACCATGGGAATCGTTCATTAATTGTTTTTCCTCTACATGGCCCATCATTATTTTCATTCAAAGTTTCACAAGCATTTATCAAAGTATCAATTTCAACATCTGGCATTAACGTGATCAGAATGTATCTTAAATCCGTGCCATTCAAATTACCATGTAGCAACATTGTTTTATACCAATTTATGAATCCTTTTGGGTTAATCAAGGGTCTGGGTGCGTCGACTATGATTGCAGATACGTCAGATATGGTTAATGGTTTATACAGGACTTTCTCCTCTATAGTTAGCAGTGGCGCTTGCACCTGGATCACGCTGCGTGTCACAGCCTGCTCCGCCTGTTCCGCCTGTACAGGAGGAGACACGCTCTGTACCTCCTTTATCCTGGGTATAGGGTTAGACCTATTGTGTTCCTTCTTTCTGACAATATTACCAGGCCATTGATTAGACATTATTACCCATGCTTGATAAACTTCTTTCATGTAATCAATATCCCATAATGGGTCGCAAATGCTTATGTTTGATATCAAATATTCGTCAATAATCTTTAGTTTATTCTTTTCAAAACTCCCGATACTTGGGAAATTATCGTCACTCCATTCCGCAATCTTTGTTAGAAATGGTTCTGCATAGAATGGTCCTAATTTAAGTAAAATCCATCCTTTTGGTGTCACTGTATCAGTGTATTTTATCGGAATATCAATTATGTGTGGATCAATTTCCAATAGTTTCTTAATAGCTTTCCTTTCCCCTCTTGGCAGGTCCCTAACCAACTTATACTTAATAATCCGTTTCTCACAATTTGCCGTCCTAGACTTTTGATTACCCATGTTTGATTAATTACACTGCACACAATGTTAGTAAAAAGGAATTCTTTTATCTAAATTGTCTCGTTAGAGCTTTATAGTTACCCAATTCGTGTTTATTCCTTGTTATATACTTTAATTCAGTCTGTTGTATTGCGTTTCATCAAGGTCATTTAAATCCACGTCTCATCTGTTCTCTCCTGTCTCAATAAATCAATCTTGTCACTCAAATCTGTTGCGCTTTAACATTAACACAAATGCCGTATCCGTTCAACTTCTTATCGTCCTACAACTGTCTTTTTACCGCTGACCTATATCTTTCATTATCCTGTTTCTCTACAGAATATACCCACATTACTTGACCTCTTATAAACACTTTCTTTAAATCATACTTCAAATTACATACCATAACCACTTGCGTGTCAATACCTTATTCATTTAACCATCTTAATCAACATTCTACTTCTGAGTTTCAAATCCTGTGCTATGACACAATACCATATTTCTGTACCATACAGATAACCATAATACTGTATTTCTGTTGACTTCAAGCGTGCTCTGCAGTTCACCTTATTTCCTGTCAAATGCCTCAATATCTTAAAATAAAACCCCACGGAATGCCCAATTCCGTTTAATCAATTCTTCTATGAATTAATCAATATCCAGTATCAGTATGTCACCTCCAGAGTGACACCTAGCAGCTCTGTCCTTTTATACCGTATTATCCTATATGTGGATCAATGACCTTCATGTACACATCAATACTCAACCTTTAATATTTAGTCAAATTTAGTCATTGGCCCCCCCATCATCAAATTCATCCCCTTTCCTTCATTCAAGGAAAAAATTACAGGTTTTTCCCTCTAGAACAACAATTCAGGTTAAAGCACACAACCACACTGTGTTTATCTGCCTTACCTGTCTCGCTGAATCTAGGATCCTGTTCGTTAAACGCCAATTGATAGTGGGTGAATGTTCAGAAGAGGGCGGTGACCTAGATTTGTTCCTTCCCCGTTAAGTGAATAATTTATAGATGGCTCAAGTAGACAATTAAGATAGATTTATTCCATACAGCGCTGGGCAGCCTCTCAACACACGGCAAGCAACGAGGAGAGGCACGCATCGAATGACACTTTGCAGTGGGCTTATATGCTAGATTTCCGCTGACACCGGAAACAGCTGTACCTTGCCAATCACCAGTCACCAGTCATACATGTTGTTTACATACTAAAGTTAGAAGCCAGCTTGCCTCTGCTTCCCTACCATAATGGGTTGGTCAACTGACCTATTGACATCAGTACCCATATAAGTCTCTATCCTGTGTCCCTGTCGTACCACCTTGCTGACCACCACAAGGCTCCAATGTCCTTCGAGACAAACTGGTCCCGTGGTCTCTATATTTGGCTCAGGTCCAGTTACAGACAGAGAGTTTGCAGCCTGTGTCAGCACTTTAGATATTACAACTTGTACAACATAATTCCTAATGATAGAGTATTTAGGGTTTACCTAAGCACAATGATAAAACACATCCTATCACTGGCCATACACCAGCTCGGCGGACGAGGCCTGGAGATCCTCTTTGGGGGCAGAGCGAAGAGCGGCCTTCATGTCCCGATGGAACCGCTCACAAAGTCCATTGCCCTGCGGGTGGTACGCCGTAGTGCGGTGGATCTTCACCCCCAGGTGCTCAGCAACCGTAGTCCAGAGCTCCGAGGTGAACTGGGGGCCCCTGTCGCTCGTGATGTCACCTGGTGTGCCAAAGCGGGCCACCCAGCACCCAATGAACGCCCGGGCCACCTCCGCTGCCGTAGTAGAGGCCAGGGGAACAGCTTCTGGCCACCTGGTGGTCCGGTCCACCATGGTGAGGAGGTAGGTATATCCGTGAGACGGGGGCAGGGGGCCTACCAGGTCCACATGCACGTGGTCAAAACGCCTCTCTGGCACCACAAACGGTGCCAAAGGGGCTTTGGTATGGCGGTGCACCTTAGCGCGCTGACATGCCACACACGAGCCAGCCCAGGTTCTAACGTCCCTCCGGAGGCCAGGCCAAACAAACTTAATCCCCACCAATTTAGCCGAGGCTTTCACCCCCGGGTGGGAAAGGCCGTGGATGGTGTCGAAAACCCTGCGCCGCCAGGCAGCCGGCACCATAGGACGTGGTTGGCCGGTGGAGACGTCGCAGAGGAGAGTGGCTTTGGCCGCGTCGAACACCACGTCCTCCAGCTGCAGTGCAGTAGGAGCGACCCGGTAGGCCTGAATGTCAGAGTCTGCGGCTTGGTCCGCCGCCATGGCGGCATAGTCGAGTCCTAAGTGAACAGACCCGACGACCGCCCGTGAGAGGCAGTCGGCGACGAAGTTGTCCTTGCCCGCCAAGTGCTGGATGTCCGTGGTGAACTCGGAGATCGCCGAGAGCTGACGCTGCTGACGCCCAGACCATGGCTCCGAGGTCTTGGCCATGGAGAATGTCAGTGGCTTGTGGTCCACGAAGGCGGTGAACTGGCGGCCCTCTAACAGGAATCGAAAGTGTCTGGTGGCAAGGAAAAGACCCAGCAGTTCCCTGTCAAAGGTGCTGTACTTGCGCTCGTTGTCGCGGAGCTGTTTGCTGAAGAAGGCCAGCGGCTGCCAAGCCCCGTTCACCCACTGCTCGCACACCGCCCCCACTGCATAGTCAGAGGCGTCCGTCGTGAGGGCGACCGGGGCCGTGGGAGACGGGTGCGCCAGTAGAGCAGCGTTAGCCAGCGCATTCTTAGCAGCCCCGAAAGCCTTGTCCATCTCCGGGGACCAGTCCAACACGTCCTTGGGCCCTTTTCCCCGCAGGGTCTCGTACAAGGGACGCATGAGGTGGGCGGCATGGGGAATAAAACGGTTGTAAAAATTCACCATGCCCAGGAACTCTTGTAGAGACTGTATCGTGCGGGGACGGGGGAAACTGGTGATGGCCTCCACTCTGGCGGGAAGAGGGGCGGCTCCCTGCGGAGCGACATGGTGTCCGAGGAAGGTGATGGATGACTGCCCGAACTGGCACTTGGCTGGGTTTACAATGAGGCCGTGGGCCCTGAGCCGCTCAAACAACTGCCGGAGATGTGTCATGTGCTCCTCCATGGACGCGCTGGCCACCAGAATGTCATCCAGGTAAACAAACATGAATGGCATGTCTCGGAGCACAGAGTCCATCAGGCGCTGAAACGTCTGCGCCGCCCCTTTGAGGCCAAAAGGCATTCGCAGAAACTCAAAAAGTCCAAAGGGTGTGATGACAGCCGTCTTTGGCACATCCTGCGGATGGACCGGCACCTGGTGGTACCCGCGCACCAGGTCCACCTTGGAAAAAATGACGGCCCCCGCCAGGTGGGCAGAGAAGTCCTGTATGTGTGGAACGGGGTACCGGTCGGGGGTTGTGGCGTTATTCAGGCGACGGAAATCGCCGCAGGGGAGCCAACCCCCGTCGGCCTTAGTCACCATATGTAGGGGGGAAGCCCACGGGCTCTTTGAGCGGCGCACGATGCCGAGTCGCTCCATGGTCGAAAACTCCCCTCTGGCGATTGCAAGCTTGGCCGCGTCGAGGCGTCGGGCCCGGGCATAGACTGGGGGGCCCACGGTGGTAATATGGTGCTCTACGCCGTGCTTAGCCACCTCCGCTGAGAACGTGGGTGTAGTGAGGTCAGGGAAACCGGCGAGCAGGCGTTGATATGGATCCCCGGTGGCCAGCGTGTTTGCCAGGCAAAGCGCTCCCGCCCCCCCCAGCGTACAGGGGTACGAAGCAAAAGAGAGGGCATCGATCAGGCGACAGTTCTTAATATCCACCAGCAGGTTAAAAGCACAGAGGAAGTCCGCGCCCAGAAGTGGCGTGGATACAGCAGCCATAACAAAGTCCCAGCCGAAACGGCGCCCGCCAAAACACACTTCCACATACCTGATGCCAAATGTTCGTATGGGTGTGCCATTAGCGGCGTCCATCTGGGGGCCGTGTCCGCCGGCCATGGTGTCCACTGCCTGCGCTGGCAGGATGCTGCGTTGAGCGCCTGAGTCGACCAGCAACCGCCGGCCAGATAAGGAGTCGGCGACGAACAACAGCTTGCAGTCACGGCCGGCGCCCATAGCCGCTAATGAGCGCCGGCCCTGGCGTTTCCCTGTACCCTGAAACTGCATGGCTTGCGACACTGCTTGGCCTTGGACCCAAACCTTGCATGGTAGTAACAGAGCCCGTCGTCGGCTTGGCGGCGGGCCGTCACCGCGGCCGCGGTGTCTGTATAGTCCTCCAGGGGTGGAGGTGGGGTCAAGTGGTCTGGATGGGGCAGCAGCGCATGGATAAACTGCTGCCGGTTAGCGAGGTACACCCTGTCGGCCTCCGCAGCCAGAGAACGATAATCCTTGGTGGAGGAGAGGGGGGAACTGGCCAGTGCTGTGCGCACAGGCGCCGGGAGCTGCCGCAGGAAAATGTTTGTAAACAAGAACGAGGGATCAGCTGATCCCAGCACAGACAACATTCTCTCCATCAACTCCGACGGTTTGCCGTCGCCGAGGCCATTGAGTGACAGCAGGCGGTCTGCTTTCTCTAATTCTGACAGCTCATAAAGTTTCAGCAGGAATGTCTTCAATGCATCGTACATGCCGACAGCCGGTGGCTCCTCCAACAGCATCATCGCGCGTGCTGTTGTCGAAGCATCTAACGCAGACACCACATGGAAATATTTAGTCCCATCCTGCGTTATCCCTCTCAGCCGGAATTGGGCTTCTATGTGATGAAACCACGGCCGTGGGTTCTGCTGCCAAAAGTCGGGCAGCTTGACGGTTGCAGCGTATATGTTAGCATAGTCCGGTGCGGGCAACGCGGCGGCGTTACCGGGGTTCTGGACAGACATCTCGTTCGCTTTCGTCGGGGTCACCAATGTGGGAGTTGCAACAAGGAGACGACAGACGTAGGTTGGAGTCGAGGATGTTTACTTCTCTCACTTTCTATTACATGCTAACATACACTCTCAGTGACAACCACAATAACTTCACCCGGAACCGGAAACCCTTGCCCCTTTAACCCCCACTCTTAAAGGTACAAACCCTTCTTGGTGAATGTCTCTTAATGTGAATCACCACAATACACTCTTTATTGCACACTCATTGTACCCTATCTGTCATATTGTGTTGAAGTTTGGGGAAATACATATAAAACCAACCTAGAAAAGATATGCACATTGCAAAAAGAGCTATAAGGATTGTACTTCATAGAGATCATACCAATTATATACAAATAACAGAAAGTCAAACTGAGTGTAAATGTAGTGTAAATTCAGAGCTGCACGATTCATGTTTAAAGTAACACAAAATAAGGTCCCTGGCAACTTACAAAAAAATGTTTTGTTCATGAGCAGAGATGGGGGTTGTAGTCTAGGAGGGAAATTGTGGAGAACAGCCTGTTGTCCGTGCAGCGCTCAGGGGCAGGTGCATCTCAGTTTGTGGGGTGTCCATTTTGAATGGCCTTGATGTAACAATGAAAACAAGTAATACTATTGAGTGGTTTGGAGGGATATAGGTTGGAGGAGTTTGAGAATGACGTGAACTGGTATTTTTGTGGATATTTGGTTCCTGGTTAGCTATAGTGGATAGCCATATTATTATAGATATTGATAGATAATCTATTGCGTAATGGTATGATATTGTGGGGAAGGGGCAGGACCATGGGTTTTGTTTCTTTCTGTCTTTTATCGAACAGGGCAATTGCCGACTGTTGCTTCCATGTCGAGGAAGATATATTTTATTTCAATTTATATCTTATTTTATTTGTATTTGTATTTATTTTTTGGGGTTTGTTTTTGTTGTTTTTTGTTGTTGAAGATTTGTGTGTTTTTGTGGTTGAAATGTTCGAGATAAATGGAGAAGCAAATCAAATCAAATTAAAATGTTTGGTACAACTGGGTTAACTACACAATATCCACCATTTATAAGGTAACATGTTTAGTCTGCTTGAAACAACCTAGAGAGAGTACACTGTTTCTCCCCCTACAAGCCTGATAATTGTTCAAATTCTCCAGTAGAGATGGGACGAGGGGGAGAACATGCTGCCCCGGTATGAATAGAACTAAAGGCCCCATGATATATGAGGGACATCACCCTTTACACTTAGAAAAAGCCTACGACTGCCTTAACAGGACGGGAAAGGGGGGCGACGTGGGACGCCTTAATACTACGCACTTCTGCAATATGTTCATGAGTGCATGGTCAGGACAGGGAAACATTTGTGAACAGGACTTTACTTGCGCATGTTGGCGGGGGGGGGTTCAAGGATACCAAACAAGGGCTGTGTTTATGCCTCTGTTTTTATACTTATTAATCATCTTATTTTTGTGATTTTTTTAGTCCTTTTGGTGTGCTGCACATTTTCATTTCCTTTTCGGCGGTGTTCCATGGGTAGGCTCCTTTAACTGTTATACATCTTTGTTTTGCATTTGTTTTAATCTTTGTTTTCATAAATATACATATTCCTCTGAGTTCGTAATTAGTCTGTCTAACTTGGAACAGTCTCTGGATAAAGTCTGGAAGCATCTTATATATTTTTTTTACTTTGTAGAATTACTTGTGCCATTTTGAAGTCCACCAATTCTTTAAATTTGAGATCATAGGGGTTTATGAATAATTTGTTAGTTGGGTCTTGATAGGCAGCTCTGTTTATTTACGGTAATAGCATTCTACTTACTATTTTACTCCCAATTTCATTGGTAAAAATGTTATCTATTAAAGGAGCACTGTTAATTGTTATTCTAGTCATATACTGTACATTGTGTCCATGATGTCTGTAACATTTTTTTGTGTTCATTTGGGTTCAACAAATCTATATTTAAGTCCCCTCATACAAAGACCGTCTTTCTGTCATTTAGTTTATCATACATATCAACCATCATATCTTTGAATGTGTCAAGACAGGATCCTGGAGTTCTATATACAAAGTGTATTATTATGGTCTTAGAGTTCTCCTTATTTTATTTCTACAGTGACACAATCCATAATGTTTTCTATTGTTATTGACATATGTTTTACTATTTTACAGTCACAGTCATTATTTACATACAAGGCAACTCCTACTCCTTTCTTGTTTGTTCTGTTGGAGGTAAATAGTTCATAGTCCTCATGTTCCACATCGGCTTCTTTTTCTTTACTGAGCCATGTCTCCGATACAGCAATGATGCTGAACTTGGTGAACTGTCTCAAATAGTCCTTAGTTTTCTTAAAGTTTCTATAAAGACTTCTACTGTTGAAGTGTATTGTTGATAAAATACCATCCAATATTATATTACTTTTGAATTGTTCCTCTGTGTAATAGTCACAGTTGCAGACGGTTATTATTGTTGTAGAAGTGGTTCGATGTTATTATTGTTGTAGAAGTGGTCGATGTTGTTCTCAATGTCATACATTTTGTGCTCTGTAAAGTCAAAAGTTTTCAAAGTTCAACTCTTCATAGTTTTTAGGTGCAGCTGGATTATAATCCACACAGTCCAGTGATCCCATTTCTCGAAACTCATCATCATTTATATCGTTTAGTGGAAATGAATAATCCTTGTCCATTCCCATTTTGTCAGTCATTGTCTGTTCAAGTATTTCCACTCAGATTTGAGTCAATTGTCTGTTCAGGTATTTCACAGTGCGACGTTCAGCAGAGAGGGTGATCGGCTGTCCCTTGCCCTCCCTCAACTCCCTGCATGACACCAGGGCTCTGAGGAGGGCAAGGAAGATCATGGCTGACCCCTTCCACCCCGGCCACGGCCTCCTCACCCTGCTTCCCTCTGGAAGAAGGTTGCGGCTGCCTAAGGCACTTAAGGCCCGCCACAGGCTCAGCTTCTACCCCTCAGCCGCCAGGCTGTTAAATGACTCTGGCTTCCCCCCCCCCCCCGCCCCCAAGTCTGCCCAGGACTGAACTGGACTCTGTAAAAAAAAAAACTCTGCACTGCACTTTACTTTATACCGCACTATCCAATGCACTGTTGTCTGTCCTGTGTTGTTGTTGTGTTGTCCTGTTTTTTGATATGTGAAAAAAGTATAAACGCACTTGCTGTGGTGACGAAGCAAATTCCTATATGTGTAACGCATAGTGGCAATAAACGTTATCTCAATCTCAATCTCAATCTCACAGTCATTATTTGTTCTCTCACCATAATCCCTTTGGAGGTTTCAGGAGATCGATTGGGCCTAATCATCACTTTACAGTTTCTTGTCCAAATGCCTTGCAACTTGTTTTGCTTGCTTAGAATGCGGGGGCTCACCCCATAGATATCTGCCTTTAGATTAGAGGCACCGCTGAAGGTACACTCGAAAGCCGACACAGACGAAGAAAAAGGAAATTATGCTGCAGATGCAGCCGCTAAATCAGGAGGGGGTGGCTGTGATGCAGGAGGTAGAGCCGCCCTCTAATCATCGCAAGGTTGGCAGATCGGCGGTTCGAGCCCCGGCAGGCCACATGTCAGAGTGTCCTTGGGCAAGACACTGAAACCCGAATTGCTCCCAGGGCCGGCGCCTTGTATGGCAGCTTGCCACCATTGGTGTGTGAATGTGTGTGTTGGTGAATGAGAAGCCATTGAAGCGCTTTTGGATAAAGGCGGTAGGTAAGCGCAGTCCATTGATATGTCCCCAGAGAACATCAGCTGGTCTCAATCCAGCTAGACAAACCTAAATGCTCTGTACAGACTATAGATGACATACAGGGGGCCGCCTCCCCCCAAGAAAGGTCAGTGTGGGTAACAAGGGGGGTGACGCAAAGCTGGTTGTGGAGAGCGCATGACGGAAGAATAGTGGCCCGTGCAGGTCTAATGAATGTTATTGGTGCTGAGGCACATGGTAATGAGAAATTTGGAAGATGGTGATGAGGATGTTGGTGATGAGGATGTTTACAAGAGGTGTATGCAAACGCTTGAGTTAGCACTGTTATTGGTGACTGTTTTTGGTAAATGGAAAAATCTGGCTATGTCTATGCTCTCTGCCCTCCTTATCTCTGCCACAGTGCTGATCCTGTTTGGCTGCTGCATTGTCCCTTGCATTAGAGGCCTGGCACAGCGACTGATTACTACGGCCCTAACCAAGGTTGATGCTGGAACACAGATGCACTTACAAATGCTTATTGCTGAGCAGCAGCAGTCACTGTTGGAGGGTGAGGAGATGGATCATGATACAGGAGTTGAAGATATGTTGTAATTATGGAGGTTTGTGAAGGAATGGTGTAAATAAAGGCATTTGCGGTCTACGACCCATCTCACCTTTCTGGCTACAAATTCTCTGTAATGGTCATAATTTTGTTTTAATGACCAAAGGGGGGATTTGTTGGGAATTTGTATTAAAATCACTAGAAGTGATAAATCATGTACTATGTGCTCATTTAAATAATATGTGAATGCGGTCAGTTGAGAACAATAGGAAGGTCACGCAAAGCCAAAAGAGAGGTTCTGTTTTTGAGCGACAAGAAGAAGACAAGCTCCTGACTAAAAGAACGTTTTATGATTCAAACTGCCTATAAATTACTTATTTTTTACCTATGTGCTAACAACCATTTTACACCTGCTGTTATAATATTCTATTTTTCTGTACTTTCATAACTAATGATTAATGATAAGTCTATTCTTCTAACTTGTAAATCGAATCCTAATATTACTGTGTAACTTCAATAGTTGTGTTTTCACAAGACATTCTGATAACAAGACATTCTGATAAGGACACTGACACAATGCTCTGCTCACAAAGTATGATATCACCATGGGAACGAGACGCTAGCAGGACACTCAAGCTGATAACATACATAGACTCTCAGCACCCACACAAGAGAGGAATTGAAGGCCATGCTAACGAGCAGCTGCAACGGATTTTGTACGGACAAGTGGAAAACTACTAGATAGGGGGGGGGGGGCACCACCCAGCCCCAATGTGAAATCAAATGTATAAACACTATGTACGAAGGAAAAAGGGGACTCTCGTCTGGTGGAGCTCTTGCAGTTAACTTGTTGACGGCTAGCTGAGACGGGCCTGCAGAGGTGAAACTAGATGAGACCACTTTTCCATGGAAATGAACTATTATTGCTTGCTGATGTGCTTGAATAAATATTATCTTAATGAACAGTTCAGTAGTGGTGCCTAATATTTGATTGGATCATATCATCTTAAGAAGTGATATCAAGGACGTCTCGTTGAGATTAAACGAACTCGCTTGTAAAGTGACGACTCAATTAAATCGATACTGGAGAAGTTGATCGCCTTACAGTACTTGTACTCTGCAATGACAATAAAGTTGAATCTCACCTAATCTAATCTAATCTAATCTAAAATAATCTAAATTAATCCCATCACTATTACTCCCTATTTTCATCAGTGTTTCAATCCTTGAATCTGTGATGGAAATCAAGCAAAGCCACTTCAAGTCTCCCCACCACTGACAGCGCTGGGTGTGCCTTTCCTTACACTCTCGGTTATTCCCTGTGGATTTAAAAAACGGTGTTTTGGTTTCTATAATGTGGTCTATTCTCAGTGTTGACGAGCAGCTCAGGGGGCTTTGAGATGGCTAACAGCTAATTAAAGGAGTAATTCCACTCAAAAGGGTAGAAGTAAGCTGACTGTCTGTCTATCTGTCTGTCTGTCTATCTGTCTGTCTGTCTCTCTGTCAGTGTGCTGGACTACCTATGACTTCCATGGTACCTGGGAACGTGTTGTCGGAGAGAAACGCCCTCTGTACAAAGGACCTACTGACCAAAATCCCTGTTCCCCGTAGCCTACATGCTTGCACTGTTACTGTTCAATAAAATGTTATACATCTAGACATTGTGGTATTTCTTTATATACGTATCCCAGACTGCCTATCAATTGTTTCTCAATAAACAGTTATGTTCTTCCCATTGTCATACTCCCGAGCTAAACGAAATGCCTTCCCAACCAGCGAGACTTATAGAAATGACGTTGTTTTATTGATTTAAAAAAAAAAAAGGGTAAAACTGTAAAGAGAAAATAGAAAACTCACATTAATCCCAAACAATTTAACAAACTTCAGTTAACGTAATGTGGAGTCCGTTCATTGATCGATGCTGTCTGTTCAGTTCCCAGTGAGGCGCCCGTTCAGCGCTGGACCCGTTCAGCGCTGGATTTGACGCATGGCATAGCGCGCATGCGTCAAATCATGTTATATTATTATATATTATATAGCTCGCATCTAATCGTATCTGATGAGAAATAGACATTAAATGGCATATATAGGCCGCTACACAACAGTAATCACCGCGACAAACAGCTATATTAGATTTGGAGAAAAGAAATATATGATTTTGAAAAAAAAAAATGTTATTATATTTTAATATGATGACCGGAATATATCACGTTGTCCGGTAAATCGAATTCTTCCCGGACACGATGTCCGACGGCAAATTTTTCTAACGGAAACCCTGCGGGTACACTGAATTGCCCCTGTTGTAAGGAATGTGCTATACAAATAAACTTCCCTTGCCTTACTGATACAGTAGCTAACCACATCATTATGTTCAATGATCACACTCATGGGATGAGGTGAATAACGCCATGTGTAAAAGTCATGACAAACTAACCATCTCATCTCCTGCTTCAGAGGGCACCATGCAGACAGGCGGGTCAGCAGACTGGGACCGGCTGCTATGGTCATAAACAGAGGAGAGGGACAGATAAATAAAAGCAACTTCACCTTTTACAATCTCATTCTAGGGGCTTCAACATGTGCAAAAATGGGTCCAATAGACTAAATGACACATAATCCAATGGGATTTTTGAATACTGCAACTAGCTTTTCCATGATATGCAAATGTACTTCCACACTTTTGACTATAACTGTAAAATAACTCTTCTTTTAGACTGTTGCTGTTGCTACAGCTCAGAGAGGTGAGAACTCATAGCTCAATACGAGAAACTAGCCAAAGTATTTTGAGAAGGATGCACAGAAATACTTAGGAGACACACTTACCAGCGTGGTTCTGTTAGGTGGCCATGCACTGAGTCCTGAATAATCATATATAGCCTTATAATAGGACTTCCAGGATCAGGCACAGAGGAGGAGTGGGGTGAGGAGGGCTCTTGTGCTTTCAAGACCTCTTCACCCCCACAGCTCACTGTGTCTGTGTCCACCATACTAGTGGCACCACCTTCACCAGCTGTGACACTGCAGGTCTGACCAGCCCAAGACTCTCCGGAGGTGATTGTCTCCAGCGTGGCGTCAACCTCTGTCCTCATCTCCTCAGGGGTCTGGGAGTGCGAGGAGTCTTCCTCTCCTGAAGACGTCACTGGGGAGGGCTCAGGTGAGGATCCACCCTGATAAGGGTCACAGAGTTTGGACACAGAGGGCAGTCTGGCTCTGTCAGAACGGAGTTTGACCTGGAAGACGCCGACCAAAGGCCTGTGGTCTGAGGTCTTAATCGCTGTACAACTCTTGTACTTGATGACCTTGATGTCACCTGCCTGTCTGCTCCTGTACAGTATTCTGTCCTAGAATACACAGAGACAGATGTACAGTAGGTTAAGACTCCTACATCAACAATGTTTCTTGCCCAAAGCCATGAGGGATGACGATGAATGGGTTTCTTACTGTGTAGGAAGGAGTTCTCTGCTTGGAGGAGGTGTCGTACACGTCACAACCGGTGTCAAACTTGTATGTGGGGCGGAAGTGAATCGGTGCCTCCTGGAAGCCTTTAAAGATAGTGCCTAGAGCAAAAATAGATCATAGAAGACTTCCTTTTGTGTACACAATACACAATGCCGGTCGAGAGAGGACACTGGCGTTTCGCGGCTTCTCCGCACGAAATCTAGATATACTTGCCGTATACAGAGTACATTGTCCTACAAAGACACTTAGATTTAGATTTAGTCATCTAAAAAGTAATTAGACCCCTATACTTTTTTATTTATTTATTTTTATTTTACTACTCTTTTCAGTTTGTAAAGCGTCTTTGAGTGTCTAGAAAAGCGCTATATAAGTCTAATGTATTATTATTATTATTATTAGAATGCATTTTAAGTTATCATTCTCCATCTAATATCTTGAACCTTAAAACACATTTGGGTCCTTTTCGAGTGTTAGCATGTTGCAAGTTGTAGCTGTAGTGTAGATGTATATAAACATACCATCCTTCATCTCCTGAGAGAGTTGGTCGTGCTGGAGCAGTGCAGACATGTCTGGGCCTTCAGTCTTGTCCAGAATGTTCATCACCCCTACACGGTCTTTACTGAGGCGGAAATTGAAGTCCCCGAACCAGAAGACCTCATCAAAGTGGGTGGTCACATCAGCTGAGAGACATAGAACACAGTCGGACATTAACACTGATGTTTCCACGCAAATACCTTGTTGTTAAAGGTTGTTCAGAGAACAAACAGAGCAGTCCCCCTGACTTAATTAGCCATGGACTATGACATTGCAGTAAGAGGAATACATTAGCACTCCCTTTCCCTGTAAAGAAACACCAGAACACAGTTTAGTCTGTTTATTTATTTTGTGTTGTTTCAATATTAAGAATGGAAAATTATGTTTATTTATTTATTTTGTGTTGTTTCAATATTAAGAATGGAAAATGATTAGTACTGTGGATACTGTAATTTATGTATTAATTCATGGATTATATAATTTAAGTATTATTGTTCTCACTTGGAAGTGAGGGATAGGGGTAGGACAGGATAAGCTGAGGCTTCATCCTACTCCCTTTCCAACAGTGATACCTGTACTTTTCCTTATTAGTTGTTTTTATTTTTAAACCATTGTTCGAAATAAAGATTCATTCATTCATTCAGTCTGGTCTACTTACAGGCTGTGGAGAGGTCAGGGTGTGTGTCAGGGCGGCATTTGGGAAGAGCAAGTGTTTTAATGATCTTCTTGTAGTCCCGGATCCTCTTAGACACTTTGGATTTTCCGGCTGGAACACATGGACATGAAAACAAAAAAAAGCTCAACAATGCTACAATGCTACATCACTTAATCAGTACAATCATACTTAGGGCAGCACTCATCATGGCTGGATGACACATACTGGCTCCAGAACAGCTTCTTTCACAGCTTCTTTCAGCACCCCACCCCCACACCCCATGGGGTAAACTGACTATCAGTACCCCCCCCCCCCCTCCACACACACACACACACACACACACACTGCGGACAACCATTTTAGCCTTGAGACTACTGCTGGTTGCACCACACACCTGGTCAATGTGAACACTCAATTACCCTTTGCACTACTGTTGTTTACAAATACTACCATTGCACATACCATTTTTTTGTTGCACAGTGCACATACTCTTTTTGATATAGCCTTATACACCATACTGTACATAGCTACCATAACTGTATATAGCTTACTACTATCCTCTCCTGTATATACCTCTAACTACCGTACTGTACCTATCACTATGACTATCATGTTTTATCTATTAGATGCAAATTTCGGTCACATTTTGTTGCTGTACTTGACAGTACCAGACAGTATAACAGTAAAGTTGAATCTAATCTATAAAAAAAAAAGGAATGGGCTTTCTGTTCCCTGTTTAGAATCCCATGTCATGCAATGGCATCTCTTCCTGAGCAGAACTGCATTTCCCAGAGGCCTCTCTTACAGGTAAAATGGGAGGCGATGAAGAGGAACGAAGTCCCGAAGAAAGTGAGACCAATCCCCAGAGCCCCTTTGGTCTTGATCAGAGGGACGACCCGCGTAGTGACTGTGGCATGCTCCGCCTCTGCCAGGGACACACCCACACACACACACACACACACACGCAGACGCACACACACACACACACGCACATACACACACACATGCAAACACACATGCAGACGCACATACACGCACACACATTCACGCACACACACACACACACACACACGCAGACGCACACGCACATACATACACACACACACAGTCAGACTATGACACTAAACAAATGTGCATTGTAGCTTGATAAACGTGTATGCACAGTAGTAGCTAGACAGATCATGTTATATAACATCTGCAATGTCAATGACACTCAATGAAACATTCTATCTGACACAACATTCTCTGGACCGGACCTGTGCAGAGCCAGGCGATGTCCCTCCTGATGAACACGGTGAGGTACAGAACTCCGTGGGCGGGGGCGTGGAGCAGCTCGTAGCACGACCCCAGAACCTCCTGGAGACGGGCCTCCCACTGCCGCCTGTGACACACACACACACACACACACGCAAACACACACACAAACACACACACACACACGCAAACACACACACACACACACATATACACACACACACGCCCACACACGGACACACACACACACACACAAACACACACACACACATACACACACACACACGCAGACGCACACACACGCACATACACACACACACATGCAGACGCACATACACACACGCATTCACGCACACACACACACACACGCAGACGCACACACACGCACATACACACACACACACACATGCAAACACACATGCAGACACACATACACGCACACGCATTTACGCACACACACACACACACACACACATGCAAACACATGCAGACACACATACACACATGCACATGCACACCTCAGTTTTCACAACACTTAACCTCATTGTTATGACGTTATAACTCATTAACATAATCATGCCGTCTCATACACACCTGTTTGGACATCCCTCCTGGACTCCAATGATGTACAAGTCTTGAGGCTCAGGCTCATGTAGACGCCCAGCCTCCCCTCTGGGAAGTAGCGGTCCAGCACGTCCGCCCCCAGCAGCGCACCACCATGCACACTGCGATGGGGGAAGTATAGAGAGCAGATTTGCATGACCTGTCTAGCCATACACTCAGTGAAGCTGTTTACCAACTTCAAATACTCATCAATTAATCCAAGGTGGTTGACAACTTTTATTAAGGCCTACTCCTGTTTAAGACAATAATAATAATAATAATAATAATAATAATAATAATAATACATTAGACTTTTCTAGACACTCAAAGACGCTTTACAAACTGAAAAGATCGAGTAGTAAAAATAAAAATAAACAAAAAATAAATTTGATGTTTATGTTCCCTCTCAGAAGGTAAACAGAGGCGATTCTCATATGGATCAGTGCTTTATCTACAAACTCCAATTCATGACTGTGAATCCTACAGTATTCTGGTGAACATAATTGGGTGACTGAGTTTATGTGTAACCAAATGACTTACCTCACTGTCTCTGTGCCATCACCTGGCTTGCCACCTGGCTGGCTCTTCAGATATCTAGATAGCATCTTCTCTTCAAGTAGATATGAATGAATGAATTAATGAATGGTCTTTATTGTCATTGCTACAGTACAGGTACCGAACAACGAAATTTAGGAGGGGTGGCTCCCCTGGTGTTAGGAAAGAGAAGAAGAAAAAAACACTTTAAAAAAAAAATCACAAGAAGGGAAGGAGCTGGTTTACATAAATAAAGGCTATGTACACTATCCACTGTACTATACTGTACAGATAGACGACTAGGGTTGTCATATTGCACAATAGTGTTATTTCACATTTATTTAAAGTGTCGCAGTTTGCAGGCTTGAAATGTACATGTTTGTGCCTCAGCACTACACCTGATTTTTTTCAGTCAAGCAGCTGCCATCAATCCGTCCAGACTGTCCAGGGCCCAGAACCTAGGTCTTTGCTGTGTTCAGGGCCTGGACGGCCCTGTGGTAGAAGCTGTTCTTCAGTCTGTTTGTCCTTGCGGCTAAGGTCCTGAACCGCCTTTTCGAGGGCAGCCTGGTAAAGTGTTCGTACCCAGGGTGGGTCGGGTCTCTGGAGATCTTGGAGGCCTTCATGTATAGATATATATATATAGATATGCATGTATACCAGTGGAGGCTCCTCCATGTATGCATGTATACCAGTGCATGTATACCAGTGGAGGCTCCTCCATAGAGGTGGAGGAGGCCTGGCCTCCCCAATAATTTGAGAGAAGAGAGAGAGATTTAAAAAAGCAATAATTATATTTTTTATCAGACACACAACATACAATTCAGAACAATACTTCATCCATTTCTAATATTTATCCTGCAGAACAGCACTCATACACGCGTGTGGCGGAAAAAGGTACTACACGGAGGCCAGGCCTCCTGTCGGAAAGTGGTTTCTCATAGAAGTCAATGTAATGCAATTTTTTTCATGGCAATATGTGATTGGCCAAATCACTGAAAATGGGTGGGCACAGGAGGCCTGGCCTCCGTGTAGTACCTTTTTCTGCCACACGCGTATGAGTGCTGTTCTGCAGGATAAATATTAGAAATGGATGAAGTATTGTTCTGAATTGTATGTTGTGTGTCTGATTGACATAGTGTTTGAGTGCTTTTGACATGTCATTGATTGTATGTAGTATGTTGTGGTGAATGTTGTGAGCCTGAGCAGAAGGGACAATAGCTGCTGCAGGCCGACCAGAGATTCATGCCAATTGTTTTGTTTATTTGATGACCCATTGTGCAGGCAATAAAAGCTGCTTCATCCACCATCCTGAGAGTGTCCCAATCCCTTCAGTACCGCCAAACACAAATTAATAATTTTTAACAAAGACAGATAAGAAGAACAGGGAACATTCCATCGCGAGTGAATCGAGCAAGTGGAAAAAAATTTGGCCTCCTCAATTCTGGAAGTCACCAGCCTCCACTGATGTATACAAAGAGCATGCATCAAATGTTATTTTCTGGTTTCACCTCTATGTATAGTCTACCAATGCTAGTATGCCGTCATCCGCCTATGACATCACAAAGGCGCAAGACAGTTTTGACCTCAGGATAACTCGATGTCATTTGTAAACACAAAACGAAATAACCAATAAAACGCCTGTTTATAAGCTTCCAGCTAGTAGTTGATGGCGATTAATATGCGGGGTACACACATAAGGATTTTCCGATTTTCGGATGTCTGAAAACGACAGAAAACGCCCGATTATCAGATGGATCTTAACATTTTCCTATAACAAAATCCTGTGGTGTGAGGTGTGTTAAGAGACAATTCTCTTATTTGTGCAATCAACTCTCAATTAATTGTGCAATCAACTCTCCCGACAACCTGCTCGGAAAATGGGTTTGGGGAACGACAGATTCCAAACTCTCTAGAGTCTCGTTCCCCAAGCCAGAAATCTCGCGTGAACCCATCCTTTTAATATTGCCTTTAAATTACAAAATAATTAAATTAAGATTATATAATGATTAAAGCACTTTGAGCCGCAACGTTTGCAGGAAAAGCGCTATACAAATAAAGTTATTATTATTATTATCAACAATGATCTGGCAACCCTATGGTTTCTGGTCGGAAGTATTGAAAACATTTCACATTTACGATTGCCGGCCACGCCCATTTTCCGAGCAGGTTGTCGGGAGAGTTGATTGCACAATTGAAGAGAAGTGACTCTTAACACATACATTACAATACAATACATTGGGTTTTTGATAACAATCATTGCTTTTCCAAAGGAACATTTGGAACATTTGGCACAGAGGACTTACCAATGCGTCGTCTTTCTCCAACTGACTGACTCCCAGAATGTTCACATCCCAAGACTCTATCCCTATGTATGGCATCATTGTGATATCACATCACTGTGACATCACATCACACTGAACTTGAGCCTGTGAAGATGCAGTTTGGACATTTTCTCTCTAGTTACTGCAACTGTATTAATTGACAGACAGCTACATGGGACAGACAGAGAGCTACATGGGGCTCTGACAGACAGCTACATGGGACACTGACAGACAGACAGCTACATGGGACACTGACAGACAGCTACATGGAACACTGACAGACAGATACATGTAACAGACAGACAGATACATGGGACAGACAGACAGCTACATGGGGCTCTGACAGACAGCTACATGGGACAGACAGCTACATGGGACAGACAGACAGATACATGGGACAGACAGACAGATACATACATAATTCCATAGATGTTTCTATTTATGTTTCATATGAGCCTTTAATGTTTGAAGGCCGCAAGCTTCAATGAATGCGGGATGTAGGCTATTGTAGGAGTGTGAGCGTACAGATCTCTTAGGGTAGGGAATACTGATGTTGTAACACTGTGTCATCTGGAATGGAACTATGGATTCAATAAAGCCGCTTTTCCACTACGGTGCAGACCTGGTGCTGACCCGGGTCAGCCCGCTTCGTTCCCCTTTTCCATTTGTCGTTCCAGGTCGCTTCGGTCCCAGGTCAGCTCGCTTCTTTAGCTCCACATCGGAGCAGGGTCTAAAATTTCATATCCGGGTCTCTTTGCCAGGCTGCGTGTGACGTGTGACGCTGCACACCGTTGATTGGTCAATGGAAAATCGTCATCCCATGTCCCATCCCATATTATTTCTTCACTAACCGCCATCTTGAAATACCACTATTCACTCTAGGAAAATGTCACTACAGTTTCTGTAATAGCTTATTAATAAAGATTCAGAAAATTATGCTGACCATCGTATTATCTTAGTTTAATGTCATTTCAATTAATCATATAACTTTGATTTACAACAAGCACAACACAAAAATCGCTATTATGCACCGGCTTTGTCCGTGAATAACACCGGCTGTGGAGGTGTTACAAACACAATACTCCTTTGCTAACTTCACCATCTGTCTACGGTCATTTTGAGCCCTTAACCACCGCGCTGACACCCCGAGAAGTTATGCTTTTAACCGTAAACTCGATGAACCGGGAGTTCACCCGGCCGCTGCTCGCAGCACCGCTTGTCCAGTTGACAGCGGGGGCAGAGAATATTTCTACCCCGGAATTCCATTCAAATGCCCGCGTCAGTCAGCCTTTTCCGTAGAAATACATTGCTCCGTTATATATCTAACGTTACATGTTTTAAGGCTGATCTGTGCATGAGGATTGGTGCTGCATTTTGACATAATTCTTATCGCATTTCCCCGTTGTGTTGTGCTGCCGTTCAGTAGTCCAGCGCTTCATCATCCCCCTTCACCCCTTTCCATCCCTGGCGTCATTTTATCAATGAACGTGGTATTATACATATTTACATATTACATATTTGTTGTTATTTATGGAAGTGTCCGGTTGCTGGAGGAACCAGGACGCCGGCTACACTGCACAGTTTAGCCCGAAATATATAGAGAGAGTGCTGTACCGCGCCAGCTGGTGCAACTCCCGTTGACGGCACACAATGATGCTACAGTTCATAAAGCAGACAAGTGAAGGCAGTGGTTTTAAGGGTACAAAAACATGACTTTATTATGTGTAGAACAACATATGTGCAGAACAAAATCCAATAGAAATGATTCAAACATGCAGACAATCAGGCAGTAGCCGTCTCCTGAACATAACAATGACGCTACAGTGAGCTAAAGTAGTAGCCATCTCCTTATGATAGCCCACAGTAGTTTCTTTCTCTTTTCAGCATTCCTCTTTCGAGTATCCTTCCTTCTGTCTTCGCTCTTCTGTCTTCTCTCTTTTCTCTCCAAAAAACCACGGTTAATAATATACCACATGCCGAGGGAAAGGCATAGGATAGCTGCAAGCATAGGATAGCTCCATGTTGCTGTTGTTATGTCTCGTGAAAATATACGTCACCACCATGGCGCGCTGTTATGACGCGTAACTCCGCCTACTATCGTCTACTCCTCCTACTAGCTCCGGGTCTGTGTGTATAATGGAAAACCAGAACAGATCAAAAGTGACCCGACCTGACCCCGAACTGATGCGAACTGCACTAATGCGGGACCCAGATGGAAAAGCACCATAAATCAAACCTTTGGAGTCAAAGAACAGAATTATGGGTGAATTATTGTTCTAGTAATCCCTGAAGAATAGGGTTCGGTTACCCTCTTACAATGCACATGACCAGAAACACATTAGTAGATCAAATCAAATCAAATTTTATTTGTATAGCGCATTTCTCACAAGATGCGACTCAATGTGCTTCACATACTGACAGAGCCGCAAGCAGGCAAAAGTAAAAACCTGTACACTGTGTAGCCAGGAAAATTCCCTTGCAGCCCTCTACTCATAGAGCGACTACTACCAGTTTGCCTACCAGCACCCAGCGGTGGACCCCCCCCCCCCCCCCGAGGGAGCCCCCGCCGCCCCACACACCCAGCCCACCCCACCACCAGCACACCCGGCCCAGCCAAGCAAGCACAGACCATAAAGGCCCCGCACAAGGACGGCCAAGCAGGTGCCCCGGCGGCGGAACAGACCAGGCACACTGGGCGGCCGGGGGCCCCCGAGGAGAGGCACAGGGACCACCGGCGCATAGCAAGCAAGCAAGGGCGAAAAACCTGTACACCTGCACACCTGTACACCTGTACACCTGTACACCATGTATCCAGGAAAAGTTCCCTGCATATTTTCGGCGTACACACTGTCCATAAATGTAGTGTTATATCTGCATCGTTCTGCATCCAGCATGGGCACAGGTCCTGGTACTCTTTCCTGCCAATAGAGAATCTCAAGCGCAGTTATGATGCAACAACACAATAAAAATGACAGCAATACAACCTGATGGAGGTACAGCCTGGTGCCGGTTCTGGTACTGCTCTAGGTGCTACTGGCAGCTAACAGTGCCTCATCAGCACCCAGGTCCTTTTTTCCTGTCAACACAAGATCTCAAGCACGAGTATGGTGTAATAGCACAGTGATCCTAGTTCTATAATCTCCAATGTCTCAGTTAGTTTCAAAAGGCGACATTGAATAAGTAGGTTTTGAGGTCTCGCTTAAAAATGTCCTGAGTTTTAGACAACCTCAGGCCCTCAGGTATTTTTTATTTTATTTATTTTATTTGTTCCACAATCTAGGAGCATATATGCTAAAAGCTGATCCTCCAAATCTCTTAGTCCTAGCTTCTGGTACTATCAGAAGTTCCATGCCACTAGACCTTAGGGGTCTAGCTGGTGTGTATCTTATGAGCATGTCCACCATGTATTTGGGTGCGTCGCAATGGAGTGATTTATAGACTAATAAAAGGATCTTAAAGTCTATTCTATAACTGACAGGGAGCCAGTGTAGTGATCTCAGGACAGGTGTGATGTGCGCTCTTCGTTTGGTCCTAGTAAGGACACGAGCAGCAGCATTCTGAACTATTTGCAGTCTACTCATACTTTTTTGGGGGTGACCTGTCAGGAGAGCATTACAGTAATCTAGCCTACTAGTAACACATGCATTCGTTTTTCATATAACGAATACTAATTGAAGTTCACACACAGGGGAAGTTGTGAGATATACTTGTTATAGGCTATACTTCAAATAAGGCCTGCTATCTTCTACATTGGAAAGATCAACAATCCTCACTGCACACCGTTAGTAGATCAGCTTGCAGATGTAGAACCAGTTTGCACATTAATAGGCCATTAATAGGCTAATAAGTTATAATTCTGTATTTTTGTTCTAGCTTATCATCGTACTCTAAACGATGCTGTCCAAGTGCGCCATCCTTCACTTTGGATATTCCTTCGTCACCTGAAGGATCAGCAAACGCTTTCAGAGGATAAGCTGGGGATGGCAGACAGAGGCCACGCTCCCCCAACAAGGAGACGGAAGTGGAGGGAGTTGGAGGCCCGTCTACTGAGGCTGAAAGAACAGTATATGCAGGGCCTCAGACATCTGGCTTCGTACTGGAGGGCTGTCAGCCGTAGCGTCCGTATGGGCTAGATCTTTTTGATTTTTGCATTTTTGCACATTTATTTGGATAGCACTTTGGCCTATGTTGTTGTTATTATTATTATTATTATTATTATTGGCCTAATTTAATTATTATTGTTATTGTTATTATTGTTATTATGTATGCACAAACATAGTTTAATTAGTTGGTTGCAATAAAAGCCTATATTTTGGATTGATATCTCTACTGTATTTATTTGATTTCTTTTGACAAAAATATAGAAAAAATATTTAATAATGTGTATATATATACACTGTCACTGGTGTTCTTTTAGGAATATAAGATTTTCAATTCCATCTCGAAAATGATCTATCTAGGGAGTTATATAAAATGCTGAGACAATACTATGACATTCATTGTGTTCTTCATATTTCCAAGACATCTTAAGACCCATGTCTATAGACACGTCAAACTCTCATGCAGTACCACATAACGACACCTGGTGTCGCACGTCAAACTATCATGCAGTACCACATAACGACACCTGGGGTCGCTTGACACAACGGCAGGCGGGGAACATAGGACCCGGGGAACATAGGACCCTTTTTCGGAAGCGGGGAACATAGGACCCGGGGAACATAGGACCCTTTTTCGGAAGCGGGGAACATAGGACCCTTTTTCGGAAGCGGGGAACATAGAACCTAAGAAATCGGGGAACGTAGGACCCGGGGAACATAGGACCCGGGGAACATAGGGATGACCCCATTTGACTAACTAATAACAGCGAATAGCTAGCTATCCTAGTATACTATCCTAGTAACTATCCTAGTTAGCTAGCTAGTTCTAAATAAATCATAATCTAAAATGACTAAAACAAATCTACAATATAAGCACAGTATAAGAGGAAATGATAGCGCTATCTGTAGTAGTTCTCTGTAGTAGTAGTAGTAGTAGTAGTAGTAGTAGTAGTAGTAGTAGTAGTAGTAGTAGTAGTAGTAGTAGTAGTAGTAGTAGTAGTAGTAGTAGTAGTATTGCAGCAGCAGCGTTTGTAGGGGTTTGCGGCGAGCAAATGGCAGTGTTGGCGCGAAACAACAGCTACGTGGCGCGAAACATCAGCTAATTAGCAGTGTCTATCGGCATAGCAACCATTTTAAATAAAGGGATGACCGATTCTCCTATCTCCTACATTGTTAACCAGCCACCTTGGATGTGATTATAAGGCAAGATAGTTACCCTCTTGGCTGTGGTCTGAGCTACCAGGTAAAGAACCTTATTTTATTTTTTTGTGATCAAGTTTTTTTTATTGCTTTTAACACATAACAATGACAATACAGAACAAGAAAGGAAAGGAGGGAAAAAAGAAAAGGGGTAGTGTAGCAGAAAAGTCATAGCCAAATGGTAGAAATATAACACAATCCGGATTGGTATATGGAAAATCTAATTACAGAGTAGTCGGGTTGGTCAACTTCAATAAATAAGCCTTCCAAAGAACCTTATTTCTTGAGTATGTGTGGCTGAAAGTTTGACAGCATACTGACAACAAACCATATATTATTTATATTTCCTAGCCTTGAGATGGGGACTTTACCTGAAACTATTTTAGATCTTTGCTATAGCTTTCTACATGTACTCTGTGCTTGGCTTCTTTTTTTTTTTACTTGCTTTTTTGTTGGTAGTTCCATTCCCCAAGACATAGGAGGGCGCTATGTGTTGACCTAGTGTTGCACATCTGTAATAATCACAATACTATAACCGTGATTTATAGAAACTTCTCTTTTAATAACGTCCATGGAAAGAGGGCAATCAGATATGCAAATTGAAATTAAACAACGTGGAAATCTGTTGCTAGCAGCACAATCGCGGGTCTGTAGTTTAAACACATTTTTTATTCATTTGTTTGTCAAGTCTATTTATGTCTTGGAAATGTCTTTAGGATAACCTAACCCTACATGTTAATGATGTGGTAGGTCAGGTGGTCAGAACATACTTCAAAAGGCACTAAAAATCTTTTGTGGAAAATGTACTAATAGGGCCAAAGAGGTCACATCATATACAGTATATCACTGTGAATAGCTTGCTGGTGGGCTAGTAACCCCACACAAGTAGGACTAGGAGAATCTAGAATGAAATGGATGTGAAGTGACACTCACCGAATGTCAAGAGAAGTAGAAGCAGGATGGCCTTCCTCACACCAATGTTGAACAACGCACCAGCTACAGGGAGAGAGAAAAAGGCTAATGTCAACAAACAAACAAGTAATGCTAACAAATGATCTATAGGAGAGAGATAATGCTAATTGCATACCTAACCCAAAAGAAAATAGCCTACACCTTTGTCTTAGAGACACCACATCATACAGCATGTGTCAGTGTGCTCTTTAATGATGAACTACAGATTGGAGAGAGAGCTTCTGGATGAGCTTGCTCTTCTGCGTCTTCCTGTATGTGCCATTGGAGTTGAATAAAGCTGTCTCCTCGACAACACAGTGTTCCAACAACTCTGGGAGATTCACAAGTTAACTGACCTCAACCAGGTCGATCACTGCCTTGAGAGCATCCAGCTCCATCTCAGCAGAACCTTGGGTTCCTCCCCGGGTTTCTTCGTGCATGGCCCCATGGCAAATGTCAAGCGTTTGCTCAATGGGACGGATGCATGGAGGGAGGTATTCTTACTGAACACTCTGTCTCGTAAAATGCTGGTCAACTTCTCCTCTCCTGCAGCACGGGCTGAGTTGAAGTCAGCAATGAGCTCATCAGAGGCAGGCATGGCTGACTGTAGGGTGCGGAGGGTGGGTGAGGCCGGGTCGAATGGGAAGGAGTCAAACTCATGCATGCATGCGACCAGGTCCTGCACACACCGCTCATCCTCTCGCATCCGTGGCCACATTGCATGTGCTTCTTCTTGGCTTCTTTTCGGTTGGCCAGCGCGTTGTGAGCCGCCCGGATCTGGGTCACATTGTTCATATTTCTGGAGTGCACTAGCAGCTGCTTCTCATTCTAGAGGATGGAGAGCCAGCCAGACTTCATTTTGCTGCCCTTGTTCATTGTACACTCATGTCCCAGGCCATGTAGGACTAGGGGTTGCCTGTGATGGACTGAGTGAAATCAGTCTGAAGGAAGGCGACCTGATCAGCAAGGAGAGCTAGTCAGCATTGCCCAGAAGTCAGGCAGCGACCTCCCATACCTATTGTTATCGTACGCTACCATTATTAATTATTAATCAAGCCGTTGACTCTAATATGTCAACAAGATGAAACAATATTTTTTAACCTGGCTTTATCCAATGTTCAGATTTAAGTTCTTGAATGTTATGGCCTCGCAAATAACCGCATATTTAATTAGGTAACGCCTCATTTGCATATTTAAACATACAATTTCAGAAAACCTGTAATACAAAAAATAATTGTCTTAATGTAAGTGATTAACTGGGGAAGTTTCATAGTGATAGCTATTAGTTATTTTTTTTACCCTATTCACCTGCCTTTAAAGGTTACAGGTATTTTGGATTTGGCCCTCTGGCAAAAAAAAACGGGATTTTTGGGAGGGACCTGGATGCATGAATATCTATATGATACGAACAAAGATAAATGTAGGCTACATTGCGATGCAGGACCTTAGCAGAGATTAAAAAAAAGTGGTCAGATGTCAAAGTGGAGGCCAAAAAAAGAATTTCGCTCCATCGCCGAAGCATTGGTGCCACGGGCGGGGGAAAGGGGACACCGGAGTTAAGCCCCTTTGACGAACGCCTTGCCGCCATAATAGGGGAATCCCTGTTGTGAATCCCTCATCGGCTCCGCCCCCTCCTGCCTCGTTGGCGCTCGTTGAGCCTCATCAGGCTCAAGTGGAGACAGCTGGGTCCAGTTATCAACTCAGGAGGAGGCAGCCCTATAAGAAGCCCCAGAAACCTTCCTCCGACGCTTGATTATTTTGACCCATGTGGTTAGTAGTTTGGCTCTCCCCGTTGTCTATTCTCGTTCAAGTAGTTTCTCTTCAGAGTTTTGTTTGTTTGTTATTTTGCTAACCGTAGTTGTTTTCTTTGTTGATCCTCGCTCCCCAAAGGAACCTGCCTCCCCCTGCCTAGACCTCCTGCCTGCCTATCGACTACGTCTCCTGCCTATGTCCCTGCCTGCCTAACGACCACCCCTCCTGCCTATGCCCCTGCCTGCCTACCGCCTACTCCTCCTGCCTAACCCCCTGCCTGCCTGCCGCCTACTCCTCCTGCCTAACCCCCCCGTCTGCCTGCCTGCCGACTATTCCCCCTCTCTGCTCTGGACTGGTTAGTACACGTACATATTTCAACACTTCACTCATCTACATATCTACACCACACTAGTTTTGCACGCTAGACACTCACACCCAGACACATAGAGTACAGTTCCACTCACACCTCATTTACATTATCCAGTTCTCTGACATCCACACATTCCCCCCACTTAGGCCCCGTTAGAGTAGGTTTATTCTTTGGTCCATCATTACAATAAATCCTTTTATTATTAGTTTGCCTCTTGTGTCCGTCTGTTCTGGGGTTCTGCCACACTTGACTCTTTTGCTAGTGCTACCATAACAGAATAATCAAGCCAAAATGAGTCAAGGCAGCACCTCGGGGCAGACGCCCGCAGTTAAGCCCAACCCAGTGTCCCATTCAGTTGACGAGCTTGTTTCCGCCCACGCGGCCGAGCTCGCGTCCCTCCAGGCGGAGTTGTGTAAGGCTTTCCCCTCCGTTCAGGGTAACATCGCTGAGCTCCAGAAGTCGTCCACCTCCGCCTCAGCTGCTCTCGCCTCCCTTGTTGTCCAGATGGGCACTCTTGTCTCTGCGGTGGCTTCCATCCAGCTGAGGCTGAACACGCTCCCTGGAGGAGCTGCAGTCCCTGCTCCCCCTGCTGATTCACCGGGGGTTCCAGCCCCCCCAGGGCGAGCTCCCGCCCAACCCGAGCCCAACCTGGTTACCCCTCGACCCTTTGGAGGGAACTTTGATCTGGGCAGAGGGTTCCTGACCCAGTGTGAACTTTTTTTTGCTTTCCAACCGTCCAAGTATGGGTCAGAAGAGGCTAAAGTAGCCTTCGTTATGTCCCTCCTGGTGGACAAGGCTCTAGACTGGGCCATAGCCGTGGTGGGCAGAGACCCACATCTTGCCCAGGACTACGAGGCGTTCCGCCGGGAGTTTTCCTTTTTGTTTGACCACCCCTCTGACGGCGCGGACGCCGCCTCCAGGATGCTGGAACTCCGGCAAGGCTCCAGGACCGTCGCGGACTACACCTTAGAGTTCCGGATCCTCGCCGCCGACAGCGGGTGGGGAGACATAGCGCTCCTTTGCGCCTACCGGCGGGGTCTGAGTGAGGCGGTGAAGGACCTTATCGTCCGGGACCGCCCAGGCTCCCTTCAAGAACTGGTCACCTTGTCCCTACAAATGGATGAGCGCCTGCGGGAGCGCCGCCAGGAGCGCAGCCAACGCGCCGTGGGGCCCCCTCACTCGGTCCCCAGCCGCACGTCCTCTCTCCCCCGTTTTGCGGCCGCCCACTCGGCCCTGCCCCCTCGGGTTCCCATGCTCTCCCCAGCCCCGTCCACCTCTGAGTCAGCGGAGGAGCCCATGCAGGTCGGCCGGTCCCGCCTCTCTCAGGAAGAGAGAGAGCAGAGAATGCGGGGCGGGCTGTGCCTGTATTGCGGAAGACCCGGACACGTCCTCCGAACCTGCCCGGCGCGGCCAAAAGACCCGGCTCGCTAAAAGAGGGGTTTTTGGTGAGCCGTGCCTCGATCCCCCAACCCATCAAGAACCACAACCGGCTGTTCCCAGCCACCCTCTCCTGGGGTGAGGAGTCCATTTCTGCCGGCGCCCTCATTGACTCCGGGGCCGACGAGTGCTTGATGGACATCACCCTCGCTCGTCAGGCCGGCATCCCGCTCGTTCCCCTCGACCATGCCTTGTTCCCCCAAGCCATCGATGGGAGGCCCTTAGGTAGGATCACGCATAGCACTGAATCCCTCACCCTCACCATGTCCGGTAATCACGTCGAGACGGCACGTTTTCTTGTCCTCCACGCCCCCACTGCACCCCTAGTATTAGGTAGGCCGTGGTTGGAGAGACACGATCCCCACATCTCCTGGACCACTGGACGGATTTTGGGCTGGAGCATCCCCTGTCATGCCAACTGCCTACGCTCCGCCCTCTCTCCGTCCAGCGGTCCCAGGCCCGTAGTCTCTCCCCCGGACCTCACTGGTGTCCCCTCTACGTATCTTGACCTGGCCATGGTGTTTAGTAAGGACCGCGCCCTTTCACTTCCTCCTCACCGGCCGTATGATTGTCCCATCAACCTCCTTCCCGGGGCAGCCCTTCCCAAGGGTCGTCTCTACAACCTCTCGGTCCCGGAGAAGGAGGCAATGCGCAATTATATAGCCGAGTCCCTAGCCTCGGGTGTAATTCGACCATCGTCTTCCCCCCTCGCGGCGGGCTTCTTCTTTGTGGCGAAGAAGGATGGTGGCCTGAGGCCCTGTATAGATTTTCGTAGTTTAAACACCATCACTGTTAAGAATAAATACCCACTCCCCCTTATGAGTTCCACTTTCGAGCCACTCACTCACGCCCGGGTGTTCACTAAACTTGACCTCCGCAACGCCTACCATCTGGTCAGGGTCAAGGAGGGGGACGAGTGGAAGACCGGGTTCAACACCCACCTCGGTCACTTCGAGTACCTGGTCATGCCCTTTGGCCTGTCCAATGCCCCCGGAGTCTTCCAGGAGCTGGTCAATGACGTGCTGAGGGACATGATAAATGTTTTCGTGGTAGTTTACCTGGATGATATCCTGATCTTTTCCCCGACCATGGAGGAACACCACCAACACGTGCGCCTGGTCCTACAACGGCTCCTGGAGAATCGTCTCTTCGTCAAGGCGGAGAAATGCGTCTTCCACTCCTCCTCTGTGACGTACCTGGGTAACGTCGTGGAGGAAGGGCAAATGCGCGCCGACCCGGCTAAGATTAAGGCGGTGGCAGAGTGGCCACGACCCACCGACCGAACACAACTCCGGCGCTTCCTCGGGTTCGCCGGGTTTACCCGGCGGTTCATCAAGGGGTTTAGCCAGGTGGCGGCCCCTCTCACTGCTTGTACCTCCACTGTTCGCCCGTTCTCTTGGACCCCTGAGGCTGAGGCGGCCTTCTCCACCCTGAAGGGCCTCTTTACGACCGCGCCGGTGTTGGCCCACCCGGATCCAGCCAGGCAGTTCATCGTGGAGGTAGACGCTTCAGACACGGGCGTCGGGGCCGTTCTCACCCAGCGGTCGGAGGAGGACCAGAAGGTCCACCCGTGTGCCTACTACTCTCGCCGGTTTGACCCTGCCGAGAGGGACTACGATGTGGGCAACAAGGAGTTGCTGGCCATCCACGCTGCCCTCGGAGAGTGGAGGCACTGGCTGGAGGGGGCTAAGCTGCCGTTCCTAGTGTGGTCTGACCACAAGAACTTGACCTATATGAGGACGGCAAAAAGGCTTAACCCTAGACAGGCACGCTGGGCCCTGTTCTTCAGCCGATTCGACTTCACCCTCACCTACCGCCCGGGGTCAAAGAACGTCAGGGCGGACGCCCTCTCCCGGCTGTTCCCGGGGGAGTCCCCGGATATGCCGGTGACCCAAGACACCATCCTCCCCCCTACCCGGGTGGTAGGTGTCGTCACCTGGGCCATCGAGTCGGTGGTCAGACAGGCCCAGCGTGCCGAGCCGGACCCAGGTACCGGACCCCGGCACAGACTTTTTGTTCCCTCCACTGTCCGGCCGCAAGTGCTAGAGTGGGGGCACTCTAGTCACTTTGCCTGCCACCCTGGCTCCCACCGGACAGCGGAGTTTATCAGCCGACGTTTTTGGTGGCCACACTCCGGGGGGACGTTAAGGAGTTTGTGGGTGCCTGCACCATCTGCTCCCGAAGTAAGGCCTCCCATCGTCCTCCTTCGGGCCTCCTATGTCCCCTCCCTATCCCCGGTCGTCCTTGGTCCCACATCGCTTTAGACTTCGTTACGGGGCTCCCCTTATCCAAGGGTAAGGACACCATCCTAACCATTGTGGACAGGTTTTCCAAGGCTGTCCACTTTGTCGCCCTTCCCAAGCTCCCCTCCGCGGCCGAGACTGCTGACCTCCTCACGCTCCATGTGGTGAGGCTTCACGGCATTCCCCACAACATTGTGTCCGACCGGGGCCCCCAGTTCATCTCCAAGGTGTGGCAGGCCTTCTGTAAGGGAATTGGGGCCTCGGTCAGCCTCACCTCTGGATACCATCCGCAGTCCAACGGACAGGCCGAGCGGACCAACCAGGCCCTGGAGGCAGCCCTGCGTTGTGTCACCACCAGCAACCCCGCCTCCTGGGCCAAGTACCTACCATGGGTGGAGTATGCCATCAACACCATGGAGAGCTCCGCCACGGGTATGTCCCCTTTTGAATGCTCCTTGGGCTATCAACCTCCTCTCTTTCCCCAACAGGAGCTGGAGGTGGCAGTCCCGTCCACCAGGGTCCACCTCCGCCGGTGTCGGCGCATCTGGAGGACCACCCGGACCGCTCTGCTGCGGGCCACTGAGCGGTCCCGTCGCTGTGCCGACCGGCGGAGGGTGCCAGCCCCGGCCTATCGTCCCGGCCAGAAGGTCTGGCTGTTGGCCCGGGACCTGCCCCTCCAGACCGCCCAGACCTCCTCCCGTAAGCTAAATCCCCGTTATGTGGGGCCCTACACTATTGACCGGATTATTAACCCTGCAGCGGTTCGATTAAACCTTCCCCCTGCTCTCAAGGTCCACCCAGTATTTCACGTGTCCCTCCTCAAGCCTGTTTCCACTAGCCCCCTGTCCCCCCCCGTTCCAGCCCCCCCACCTCCCCGGGTCCTGAAGGATGGCGACCAGGTGTGGACGGTTGACCGCCTACTGGCTGTCCGCCGTAGGGGACGGGGGTTCCAGTATCTGGTGGACTGGGTGGGTTACGGCCCCGAAGACAGGAGCTGGGTGCCCCCGTCCTACCTCGCCGACCCCACACTCCTGGAGGATTTCTATCAGGCCCACCCGGACGCTCCAGGACGGTCGTCAGGTGCCTCCCCTAAGGGGGGGGGTACTGTTGTGAATCCCTCATCGGCTCCGCCCCCTCCTGCCTCGTTGGCGCTCGTTGAGCCTCATCAGGCTCAAGTGGAGACAGCTGGGTCCAGTTATCAACTCAGGAGGAGGCAGCCCTATAAGAAGCCCCAGAAACCTTCCTCCGACGCTTGATTATTTTGACCCATGTGGTTAGTAGTTTGGCTCTCCCCGTTGTCTATTCTCGTTCAAGTAGTTTCTCTTCAGAGTTTTGTTTGTTTGTTATTTTGCTAACCGTAGTTGTTTTCTTTGTTGATCCTCGCTCCCCAAAGGAACCTGCCTCCCCCTGCCTAGACCTCCTGCCTGCCTATCGACTACGTCTCCTGCCTATGTCCCTGCCTGCCTAACGACCACCCCTCCTGCCTATGCCCCTGCCTGCCTACCGCCTACTCCTCCTGCCTAACCCCCTGCCTGCCTGCCGCCTACTCCTCCTGCCTAACCCCCCCGTCTGCCTGCCTGCCGACTATTCCCCCTCTCTGCTCTGGACTGGTTAGTACACGTACATATTTCAACACTTCACTCATCTACATATCTACACCACACTAGTTTTGCACGCTAGACACTCACACCCAGACACATAGAGTACAGTTCCACTCACACCTCATTTACATTATCCAGTTCTCTGACATCCACACATTCCCCCCACTTAGGCCCCGTTAGAGTAGGTTTATTCTTTGGTCCGTCTGTTCTGGGGTTCTGCCACACTTGACTCTTTTGCTAGTGCTACCATAACAGAATCCCTCCTAAGTGGAGTGGTGACGGAGATGGAGGGGGACACCGACATGCAAGACGCACCGGATGACCCAGGTATGTAATTACTATTTCCTCGTTTGAAAAGAATACATGAATGCATTCAAGTTGTGTTGAAAGATTTATTTACACAATCAATTGACATTTCTTATTGTTTTTAGAAGCTGCGTGTTCCAGCGGGGTCGGGGGAGCTGCAGTTGCGCAGGAGCTGAGTGCGCCCAGGCCCGGTGTAAGTACCGGAATTTCCGACCCGCGAGGTTTTTCCGACCCTACCAGATCCGGTCATAGGTTCAGCCCTTTCCGGCCATAGGTAGCGCTATGATTCGCTGACGACGATGATTTACGATCACATGATGACCGCCATTTTTACCCATCAGTAATTTTGGCTGTTTATAGATCTAATCTCTGTAGCTACCTTAAGATACATGGATGTTGCGCGCGCACCCGCGCGCGACGTGAGAGAGTTCAGGTGAAAGAGAGACAGGTGACAAGATGGAGTTTCATACAGCACTCAAGTTTTACATGATGCATGATATGTATCCTCCTGGCATACCCAAGGTTGGACACCTTACATCAAGGATTCTAAAGGCGTCCAAGAATTACTTGATGAAAGGTAAGTCAGTGTGAATAACTATGTTATATCCACTCTTGAAGCCACTGCTTGAAATGGCGAAAATGGCGAAAATGCATAGGCCTGTATCAAAAGTGAGTGTCTCATTAAGCATCTGCTAACTATTGTGTGCATAAAACCTGTTTCCAGTGGCTTTATATTTGCACTTCTAAATGAATGCTGTATTTTCCTGCTGCATCAGGTGAGGAGTTGTACTACAAGGACAAATACAAGGACAAACATCGCTTGGTGGTGTGCAACAAAGATGGAGTTCGTGATGTCCTGATGGTAACTTTCTTATCTGACTTGAGTTCTTGTCCATCATCTTTCCCAATTATGACAAGATTATCATTGTTGGAGACCTCAAAACCTACTTATTCAATCTCGCCTTTTAAATGTCTGTCTTTATTGTTGTTTCATCTGTACTATTGTTGTTTTATCTTCTTTGCTCTCTGTGAAGCACATTGTGTCACATTTTTGTGAGAAATGGGCTATACAAATGAAGTTTGATTTGATCTGAAGGAGTGCCACGACAACCATGGGACTGGGGGTCATCCAGGGAGACGCCGAACGCTGGAGAAGGTGACGGCGTCCTACCTCTGGTCCACCTTGCGGGAGGATGTCACAAAATGGGTGAGTTTTTGATGTTATTAGTGCATGGTGTGTGTGAACATTGTAATTTATACACTGCCCATTAGCAATGATCTTTTACTCAAAGATCTCCAACTCTTGTGTAATTCTCATACTGACCACAATCTGATTCTGCACTGGAACACCCAGACCATCATACAGGCCGCGGCCCCTCAACCACAGCGGTTCTGCACCTAAGGCACTAAGCCCAGCAGCTGACCACCACCACCAACATGACGCCTCAACCACATCAAGAATTCTCTGACTCTAGATAATTTCCTCTGAAATGTCACTGTTTTAAAGGTTGATGAGTGCCCCCGCTGTCAACATCATGAGACAATAAAGACAGTTGCACCTGTACTCCATCCCATCCAAATGAAAGAGGCATGGAGTGTCCTGGGGATTGATCTCATTGGTCCACTTCCCACCACTGCAAAGGGCAAAAGGTAGCTACTGAATGTTGGGCAGAAGTATGTGTAACCCCTTTTGGTTAAAGCTAGTGAGATAAGCTGACATCATGTATTGGATAAGTCAATAAAAGTTATGAAGCAAGTTTTTGGTGGACCCCATGAGGAATAGCTGCTGCAATGCTGTAGCTAATGGAGAACAATCTGCATTTTTCATTGCAGATACATTCTGACTGCAACCGACCTCTTCACCAAGTGGGCTATGGCAAAAACCCTCTACACCAAAACAGCCAATGAGGTGTCCAGGAAGATAGTTAACATTCTTCTTGACTTTGGACTGGTAGAGAGGATCATTACCGACCAAGGACGGGAATTTGTGAATGAGGTACAGTTATCTATATAAGACACAGTGTATGTGATGTGTGACATTTGATAATTGTAATTTAATCTAATTTAATTGCATACACTAATGCATCTGCAGGTCAACCGTGGTGTTTTTGAGGCTCTGGGTGTCAAACACTGCATCACGTCACCCTACCACCCCCAGGCCAATGGACAGGACGAGCGCACAAACCGCACCGTGAAGACTGCGCTTGCCAAGTACTGTGGGGAGGGACAGAACGACTGGGATGTCCATTTGAGGGGCATCATAATGAGCATCAACACCTCTAAGCAGGTAGCCTACTATTGTGTAACAACTGCATATGTAAACAATTCAAACAAACATAGAAAGAAACAAAAAACAATTTAAACAATATAGAAAGATGGTGAAATGCTATTGATTGTACTTTTGTTTTGTTTTACAGCGATCAACCAGGTACACCCCGTACATGGCACTGTTCGGACGGCACCCTCGCAGCCCAGGTGTCATCAACACAACACAGACTGAGGAGGGTGACGACTCAGCTGTGGTTGTGGTTGATTTGCCAGAGGAGGATGTACAGGCGAAGACTGTCGAAGTTACAGATCTACATGCAAAGGTGATGTAAAAATGGCAATGTATGCATAATAATATCTAATAATAACAAATATGCATACAATGGCAATGGCAATTTGTCTGACACAAATACTCTTATGCTGGATTTTCACAGTGATCTAGCTCATCGCATCGCCCCAGGCCAGTGGGCAACCATGTACGGCAGAGACATCAAGGTACTTTTGTCCTGCATCTCATGCACTTGCACATGTCTTTATTATCCTTTTGACCACATAACTGTTATATTGCTATTAACACCTTGTCCAATTCTTTCAGGGTTTCCCTCGCCAAAACGCAGGGATTGATTGTGGTGTCTTCATATTGATGGTAAATTCCTTTCTATTCTATTGAAAATGTTGTTCATTTGAAATGGTCATAACCTAATAAGCAGATCTTTGCCTTTCACAGTATGCACTCTGTCTCACCACTGACGCTCCACTTCAGTTCAAAGAGGTCAGTGTTTCTCTTCTCCGACGGTGAGGAGAGTCAAGGAGGAAACTAAATCTGTTACCATTAACATTCTAAACCATAACGGTTTGGCTGTTGTAGCATATACTGTATATATCTCTGGAAACACCCATTGCCCAAGCGCACAGAACCATTTTGACTTTACATTTCTTCTCTCAATTTTTTTAGAGGGATATGGGACGCCTGAGGAGATGGTGGTGCATTGTTCTAATGGAACGGTTCCAGATTGAGGGGTAAGACTTCACTTTAAATGTAACTTCCGAAACCGCATTTGTTATACATTGGCTTACTTTTTTATTCTGTCACTATCTCACTCAAAGCCACGGGCAGAGGTTTGCCCACTGGACCGATGAGGCCAGAGCGTTGCTCCAAGGGTCACTGCAGCCGGTTTTCAGGGTCCCCAAGAAGCGGAAGAGGGAACAGGAGGTGAGCATGATGCTGAATGGTAAATAATGGAGTGTTTTTTGTTAGTTCAATAGTTGTGATTGCACCATGCATTTTATTCCTTCAGTGTGAGCGGTCTGACAGTGTGGTGGGCAGCAATGCCATAAGAAATGACCACAGCTATGCCGCAACAATGCGAGAGGAAGACGCCAAGAAAAAGAGGACAGAAGACGACAACTTCGGTATGTTTCTCTTCACCAGTACTGTATATTACTATAACCTTATATGAAAACGGTGCCACTACACCACTGGCTGTAGAACTGTTTCTATGGACCACTGTAAGAGGACTTTAAACAGTTTTTGTCTTGTAGACGGTGGCAAGTCCACCCTCCTGGGAGCGGAGTGGATGAACAAGAACGCCCACCGGCTGTAAGGGAAGGTCCAGGAGCCTGCTTTTCTGCAATTGGACAAAATACAGAGAGAGGAAATAGAGGCTAAATTGACACTGATTGAAGACGAAGAAGAACGTCAAGAATTGCTGGAAATATATTCTTTTGAATTTGAATTTAAAATTGATTATGATTTATTTCTGTTAGAGGTCAAGGACAATCTTGGCATCCCTGTGTGCGCAAGTTTCAAGGCTCCCAGTTCGGAAGAGTGATTGATTAATTAGTGTGCTTGCAGTCGCAAATATAAAACTGAATCTGAACAGTAGTGTGAACTACATGTTGGTCACATTACCCCAAATGATAAAGGTGGATGACCAATGGCCTTATTCACTTATTCCTTCCAGCTAGAGTCTGGATCTAGCTAGAGTTAGAGTCATGTCAGAGGGAGGGGCTTTTGACACGTGCATGCTGTCTGAGTGAGTCCATCCTCTCCATGGGTGTGGGTTAGATGTGGCTACAGGCCCCAAACATTTCCCAAATAAGATATATATGTATATGTACACATGCTATATTTCGGTTAACCTACACAATGTTTTTACTTGATTCCAGCTAATTTGTGAATGAATAAGTTTTTGTTTGTGTATGGTCAATCCATTTTTATGTAAATATGGTTTCATGCTGTATTGATTTACAATAAATTCATTGCATTTCATTAAATCGTGTTGCTTTACTACAAAAAACACATCTGATTGAGGAAGACTACAAAACATTGAGAAAGGATTTGGTAAACCAGGTATTTCATGCGTCATATGGTAAGAAGAGGGGTGTGGCCATAGTAATTAATACATCTCTACCATTCTCTGAAGAGAAAGTGATAAAAGATAATAGGAGAAGATATGTAATGGTTGACCCTATTACATTAACCATAGCTAAAGGTAATGAATCTTATTAGTTTACTCTAACGAATTAAAATGATTAACAAGCATAATGGCACAGAGAATGCAGAGATGTGTATATATACAAAGGGTTGAAATATATGTTATTATTATTATTATTATTATTATTACTTTATTATCACATAACAGCTATTTGAAGCAAACTATGGAAAATGTATAACTGAGTAGTGAAATACTCAGAAATAGTGAAATACATTCTTAGAAATGTCTACCGTGTCATGATTACTTGAACACACACACTGTGACACATTGGTCACACGCGCGGGCACACACGCGCGCACGCGCGATGCGCGCGAAACACACACACAACACACAGTTTCAGATCTACTAACGGGTCATCGTTGTCATCGCGAATCATAGCGAATCATAGCACTACCTATGGTCGGAAAAACCTCGCGGGTCGGAAATTCCGGTACTTACACCGGCGTCTCCACTGCACCTAGGGCTTCCCAATCTCGCAGCGCACGTGTCCTCACTGACGAGGTCCTGCAAAAACAGAGGGAGACCCTGGATGTCGTTACCGAGGTTGTGCAGGAGCTGAAGGTCATTTCGAAGGAGTTGCATGACTTGAACAAGACGATGTAGTTAATAAGCTGTTCACTGCAACAACTTGTAAATAAATGATTGTATTGCAAATGATTCCATACCTTGTGTTCTTACAAGCGACGCATCACATACACACGCTGGCGCACGCCAGCTTGGTTTGGTTCAAACTCCTCGGGGTGGGGGTCAGGGTCGGGGCCAACACAAGGAACGTCAGGGGGTATAGCCACATTCCTTAGCTGTGCCACATTATGTAGCACAGCACACACCCTCACAATGGCGCAGACCTTTTCAGGCTTATAGCACAGTATTCCGCCTGAGGAGTCGAGGCAGCGCCATCTTCCCTTAAGAAGTCCGATGGTGCGCTCCACAACAGCGCGTGGTTTCTGCGTGTGCCTCTCTGTAAAGCTGGGCCAACTTCCTTGCAGATATCCAAGAGGATATCTCTTGGTAATCGGAACCGGCTCATAAGCCATTCATCATCATTGGCCAGCAAATCTTGCCGGTCTCTGAAAACGCGCTCTCTCCGCCTTCTTCTGTTTGCCAAAACCTCAAAAAAAGCGTATTCAGCCATTGTGGATTATTACACATTGTAATTGAAGGTTTTTTATACCCACCCATCTCATTAAAAAAAAATCCCAATTGCCTAACACCTTTCGGTGTGGTAATACGTGTGGTAATAGCCTACCATGATTGGAAAAGGACCAATATCATTAACTCTCCTGTCGTGTTCGTTTCTCCCCCCTTACTTTGGTGTTCCCGGTAAAATTTTACCACACTGTTTTAACATCCAAGTATTATCCAGCTATTATTATATGCCTCCCGGTGAAACTGTACAACATATTTGAGGGGTTGTTTTGCAAAAACAGATATCTCCCTTTGTATTTATTATCTTAAAGTTCAAGTTCAAGTTTATTGTTACCTTACATTATTAAGAGAGTATAATTCGTAGGCTTCCTGACATTGCAGCACAAGACATAAGGCAATAGGCATAATACAAGATAAAGGTGACAATATTACAGCTAAGACAGGATACACTAGTGATGCAACTAATAATAGATAGTTCAGTAATCTGTGCGCTTTAAGTTTTCGTAGTCCGTATACATAGGGATGGGGTGTAGGCCTACTTGGGGATGTCGTGTATTTCTACTTAAACACACAATAGTATGATAGGGGCCTGTATAAATGCTGTAGGGGAATGTTGTGCAATGTTGTGCAAATAGCCCCCTGTGTGTTGTGCAATGTTGGGCAATAGCCCCCTGACTTGAGGCCATAGTGACATCACAGGGGACGGCCCTCATGACCATCTAGATAAGGTGATAGGCTATGGCCTGTGACTGTATTTACATATTGTGATGAACCAGGGTGAGACCCAAAGATCTATGTAGTATGTATGATCTATGTATGAATATGTAGTATATTTTAAACACACACATACCAGGACATGCAAGGGCATGATGCCCTCTAACAATGAGGGTTCTATGGCAACCAGATGACCAACAGAGACCTCTGGGGGTTGGGACCCTTATAAACACACACACACACACACACACACACATACACTCTGGCCCCTCCCCTCTTACAAGGGGAACAAAACAAGCAGGCTAGGGGGAGAGCGGCCTCTTTCACCACCCGAGCCAGAGGAGACGTATGTATGTATACATTTGTATGTATGTCTGTGTTGAACTTTGATTAAATCGTCTTAAACTCAATAACTGTTCTTTGATTCATAACCAACAATAATTAACATCATAAGTGGCGAGACTAGCCCCAGGAGATAAATATAGCTTGATCAGATAAGTTATAGTCAAAAGAATCTTGTGTAACGTTAATCTTGTTGGAATAGAAACAAATCTTTCATAATCTTTAAGCCTGGGTTGGTGATAAGGGCCGAATTTGGTAATTCGCTTTTTGTGTAAAATTGTGTTGAGATATTAGTTTGGTAACTAATAGTTGTGATTTGTGAGATATTAGTTTGGTAACTAATAGTTGTGATTTGTTTGGATGGTATTACGGAATATCGTGAGTGTGTGTGTAAAATTGTGTTTTGATAAAGTGTAATAAGTGTTTTGTAAGAAAGAGCATTATTGTAAAAGATTATGAAATCAAATCTTCAGAACTGTAGCAGAAGTGTGCTTCAGAACGCCATTGTCCTTTGTGTCGGCGGAGCAACAACACGCACGCTCGGGCACGCGCGCAGACACGCAGGACACACACACAGAGACCTTCTAGAGCAGGGGTCGGCAATAGGCGGCCCGCGGGCCATTGCTGGCCCATCACCAATAATATTTGGCCCAGCAGAATATTTTGAGAATCCACTTTTTTTTTTTTTTTTTTTTTTTTTTTTACAATATCCGACCGACAGTCCCACATATAGCGCCTATAATGTCCGAATAGAGAATCTACCTCCACCTGAATAATGCTTATTGTACTTTTATCCATGTTGAGAGTGAATGACACAGGGACAGACAATCAGGCAGCGGGGTGCACTGAAGCGCACTGACGCTGAACCCCTCATAGTGAATCATAAGTAGGTGGACAACGTGTAGTGCTGAAATAGCCGTGTGTGGTTTGAAAAAAATAACACCAGCTCAGTAAATAATTCAAACGTAATGTTTACGTATATGTGACTGCAACACACATATGAACAGTAACAAAGCAAATTCTGTTTAATATTCTGAAAAACATTGACAACAAAATCGGTGAAAAAAAGAAAAGAAAGAAAAGTAATCCGCTTATGCGAGGGGTGGTGGTGCATAGGCCTATGCTCCTGAAACGACAGAGCAAACACGCTATTAGGGATAATAATTACAATGAGCCATTCATTCAAAATATACAAAATACAATTAGGTTATTAAATACAATAACGACAGGCTTGGTACTCACTTAATGTGAAAAGTGGCATCTCCCATCGGTCAGTATTTGCTTGATATCTGGTTATATGGACGTCACTTTAATCCGCAGGCAGTTCTCAAGTTTTTTTTTGCATCAATCGATTCCTCTCGTGCGTCTTTATCACATTCATTGAGGAAAAGGACGACTCGCATGTATAGAAAGGGAACATTGTGAGCACGGAAGATGTGAGTCTCACAACGGCTTTGCATTGATGAAACCAGGTAGGATGAACATTATAGTTCGCTGTCCATTCCTCTTTAAATGCCCTGTTTTCACCGTCAACTTTCCTCTTTACACCTTTGGAGAGTGACATGATGTTTCTCTTGCTAGTTAGCAGGTTAAATGTTTAGCTAACTTCACCCGGCAGGCAAACAACCAATCCAATAATAATGTGACCTTGTCTGGGAGGAGGGGGGAATCATTCAGAATGAAAGTATGTTAAATAATTATTAGAATAAGCTAGGCTGCGCTACATCGTCAGTCCACACATTTATTATTCAAAACTATGGAAAAGGATGAAACTACGTTTCAACGTTGTTGAGAATCACAACACAAACTTGCTAGTCAAGCCAAAATACTGCAACGTAATGGATTGGACTGCTACCTAGTTAACTACAACACTACTTTACATTGTTACCTAGTTAACTACAACACTACTTTACATTGTTACCTAGTTAACTACAACACTACTTTACATTGTTACCTAGTTAACTACAACACTACTTTACATTGTTACCTAGTTAACTAGAACACTACTTTACATTGTTACCTAGTTAACTAGAACACTACTTTACATTGTTACCTAGTTAACTACAACACTACTTTACATTGTTACCTAGTTAACTACAACACTACTTTACATTGTTACCTAGTTAACTACAACACTACTTTACATTGTTACCTAGTTAACTAGAACACTACTTTACATTGTTACCTAGTTAACTACAACACTACTTTACATTGTTACCTAGTTAACTACAACACTACTTTACATTGTTAGCAGGCTCACAAAACAAGCTGTGTTAGTTGACTAGCGATGTGTACATTTTTCAAAAGAAAAGTCAAAGCATTAGAACGTGTCACATTTTTAAACAATCAATTACTTATGAATGAATTAATGAATGAATGAATGGAATGAATGAATGGTCTTTATTGTCATTGCTACAGTACAGGTACCAAACAACGAAATTTAGGAGGGGTGGCTCCCCTGGTGTTAGGAAAAATAAAAATAAAAAATAAAAACATTTTTAAAGTTCGGGCCCGCCATCTAGTGGCTCAAAAAAAAATTGGCCCGAGGCCAAACCTAATTGCCGACCCCTGTTCTAGAGGAACAGTGAAAAACATATGAGAAAGATTTGGTTTGGAAACTAATAGTTTACCTGCATTGAAAGATAATCTTGAAATTGTTGTGTCGTGGAGAATGTAATTTGTTTGTGAAAACAAAGTTGTGTTAAGTTATTGTGGAAAAGCAAAGTATATGTTGTAAGCCCACAGGTTTTTCCCCCCAGAGGAAAAGACAAGACTTGCCCCTCCCCCTCTCCTGTTGGTCCGGGCACACATGCACGAGCGTCAGGGCTTGTACACACATTGATTCAAACATACGGACACGTAGGGGGGCTGCGTGTGATTGTTGCATTACATAGATTGTAGTAATTCAAAGATAGAAAGATAGTGAATTGATCATCGGGGTATTTAAAGTAGTTTAAAGATATTTGTCATTGTCTGTTAAAAGTAAAGATAGATTGTGGGCTTTTGATAGATTCAAAGGAAAAGAGGCCAGTCGTTCTGTGACATCTGTTGACTGTCTCCCTAAGCAGAATCACAGCAGGGTCACAGCACAGATATTTATGACCCCAATAAAACGGCTCTGTGCCTGCTTGCAGAATGTTGGTGAAAGAATCTAAAAGGCTGATGCATAGATTGATGTTGTAAATGACTGTTCAGTATTACATTACTTTAATTAATTACTTATTAGTTGAATTAATTATTCAGATCATTCATTGTCTGTTTCACAAAACAATTGATTGATTCCACAGGTTTGGTCAAATGTCTGTGACTGTCTAATGAAAACCATTCTGAATAACCATTAACAGATAATTGACTCCACAGGTTTTAAATCAATGTATATGATGATATAATGAATAATTCTAACTAATCGTTCATTCCTTTCACTTAACAAGTCGATTTCTTTACAGATTGTAATTAATAATTAATCATTCATTCCTTCCAAATAACAAGTCGATTTCTTTACAGGTTATAATTAATATTCGTATTTTACATCTTTTTATTTCAAGTTAGGTCATGTCCACAGCTTTTAATTAGGAATAGCAGAATAGTTTGTATTGATAATTAAGCAGTAAAAGGGTTTTTGTAAATCAGTGAATACTTAGGTGTTGACCAGCCTTTGTGATTTAATAATTGTGTTGACCAGAACTGTAATTAGTATTGAATGAGTAATTAAGTGACACATATTCATAAACAATTAGGAAACACATTTAAGTATAAAGTACTTACACAGATATTAGATTTAAGTTAATACTGCACTGACATACACAAGAGGCAAATCTGTTATTCTGAGTTGTAGGGTTCTGTGGGGAAGGTTAATACAGTTAAATTGGACTAGCATTTGTTTAGCAAACAAGGCAATAGGAAGGTGGGTTGTGAGAAAAGTACACCTTATAGAATATATTCAGTATATTGAGCAGTATAAATCAATCAGCTTAAAATGGGAGCAAATTCAACGAAGCTGTTAAAAGATATTAGTGAACATAGTGAAATATTGGCTACTTTATCCCCTATGGCTGTAGTGGAAAAAATGAATCCTCTTGTTAGGGAAATTAGCAAAATGTCTACGAAATGGAATAGCCGTTGGGCATACATTGAACAGCCGTGGCCGAAAGAGGGCAGCCTTAATTTACAAATAATTGCAACATTGGAAATACTTATCAATGTGCACAAAGCACATCAAAGAGGAAAGATTAGATCAGAGAAAAGCAAGTTAGAGTTAGCTATTTTAGATCTATTTAAGGTAGAGGGACAGAAAATAGCTCAGATGGAACCGGAAAAGAAAAATGAATTGGCCAGAACACTGGAACAGAAATTGAACATTCCATCCACAGACATGTGTCCTGTCTCCAGTCCCCCTCCATATGCTAAGGCACTGGAGGACCATTCCCAGAAGAAAAAGACCAAGAAGGAGCCAAGGGGAAAAGGGGACGACAGGAGTGACGAGGAAGATGACAGCAAAGATGGCAGTGAAGACTCAAGAGATGACGACAGTGCAGATGAAGGCTACAACGCTCAGGTCAGGAAGATGATAGCCACAGCAAAAAGACACCACAGATGGCTGAAGGAGCAACGAGAAAGGGAGGAAGAGGAAGATTGTCATCGAATGTCATCAAATACATTAAAGAACTGTCCAGTGCTGATTCGGGGTAACAAGATAGAATATCATCCTTGGAATCATACAGATCTGTCTGAAGTGATAGAAAAGCTCCCAGTCCTGGAAGATGGTGGCCACCCGTGGACGAGAGAGGTCGACGTGAGACTGACAGGAACGCAGGCCGCGATGGGAGACCTGAAAAGACTCTTAGCTTTTATTGCAGGATTGGATACAATGCAGGAAATATTGATGAAGGCAGGACTTCATAGATATATCAATACATCAGTTTATGATCCAGAGCTCTTCGCAGCAAACAGAGGCAGGCTGTGGAAGGCAATCAGAGAGACTTACCCTACTCACATTCACCCAGACAATATCATTGTGAAGCCACTGGGGGGAGATGAGAATCCCAGGGGTTTTGTTGCCCGTGTGCACTCTCAATGGAGAAGTGTGACAGGGAAGGACGCTGAAGATAACCCCTTAGAAAAATCCATAATCAGGGAAAAAATACAGGAAGGGCTTCCTACCCCAGTTAAGGATAAGCTAGCAGAAGTGGTGGGGCTACGACACATGAACAAAGCTGTTTATATAGACCACGTAGCTCATCAAGTTGAGTTATATCGAAAGAATATTCAGATACAGAAGACACAAGACGAAGAGTCACTCAGAATATTGACTCAAGCGCAATTGACTGAAAGCGAGAGGAACATAGAGGGAGTGCAGGCTTTAGCCCCACAGCAACAGCCACCTCAACTACTCACAGGGGCCACAAGGGGGGTATCCTGCTACTTACCAGTCCTACCCACAGGGGCCACAAGGGGGGTATCCATACCCACAAGGGCCACCAGGGGTGCAAGCGGTTCCATACCAGCCGTACACACAGCCTGGCCAAGGACCACCACCAGGGGGATGGACAGCAGCAGGGAAGAAGATGCTAGAACCGTGTTACCAATGCGACCAGAATGGACATCTAGCCTGTACCTGCTACAACAGGCCCCAGGGGGGCGCAGGGGGGAGCCAAGGAGGAGGATATTGGCCTCCTGCTACACCTGCTCCAGGAGTGATGAACCCTTACGGAGGCCCAGCAGCTGGCCTATAGGGGTGCCCGGAAGATCCGAGTGGGAGGTGCCAGCTGGTGGTGACAAAGAAGCCTGAAGGCGCCACGCACCTTCCTATGTCTAGAGAATATGTGAAGACAATCGGATTTGAGGGAATTAAACAGCTGATTCCTACAACTGAGCTTGTAGACTTAGAGTACAAGGGACAGAGAGCAACTCTGCCAACACTTGTGTCAGAACACACGCCAACAGGGCTGCTAGGGAGAGATGCTCAATGCCAATTGAACTGTACAGTAAAATGCACACCTGACGGCTGTCAGGTGACGGTGCCATCCGGTGCTCAGATTCCATCGACAGCCAGAGTGATTAAGCATAGAACAGACCTACAAGCTTTGCCATTAAAGGGAGCTGATATAGAATATTGGGTTGATGGGTCTTGTTACCGGGTAGGAGAAACTTTGTGCGCTGGGTATTCCTTAGTTAAAGCACAGAATTCAAAGTTTATTGTAGAACAGGCTGAGGCAGTTCCTCAGCCTTGCTCAGCTCAGTTGGCTGAGTTGATTGCCCTCACAGAAGCATGCAACTTGGGAACCGGACGGAGAGTGACAGTGTACACCGACTCTGCCTATGCACATAATGTTTGTCATTTTAATGGAGCTGTATGGAGGGGGCGGGGTTTTAAGAGAACTGATGGTACGCCTATACAGCATCACGCACAGATCATGAAGCTGTTACAAGCCATGATGAAGCCAAAGGAATTAGCCATAGTGAAGTGTGCCACACACAGGTCTGACTCATCACATGTCACACAAGGTAACAGGGCTGCAGAGGATGCAGCCAAAGCCATTACAGGAGCAGACAAGGCAGGTAAAGGTCTTCTGGTCGCACATGAAAAGCAATTACAGGGCATGGTCACACTTGAGGATTTATTGATGTTGCAGAGTAGAGTAACTACGTTAGACAAGAACGTTTGGCTAGCAAGGGGGGCAAGTCAGGATGACACAGGTCTATGGAGGAATCATGAGGGGTTGGTTGTAGCACCCTCAGATTTAATAGGCATGTTAATACGGGAAGCTCATGGATTAGCACATGTGGCAAGGGGGGAGGTAAGACGCAAGATCACCAAGGAATATGGGTTTTGGAGTCCATATTTGATGGAACAGATTGACCATGCTTTAGGTCAATGTGGGGTATGTTGGAGAAACAACATCAGAGTGGGTACACCAGTGGTGTCTGGGCATATCCCTACCCCAATAGGGCCACGGGTGGTGGACAGGGGGGTGGATGTACAGAGTAGGCAGGATGTTGTGCCAACAGGTGCCGAGGTCCCCAGAGAACCTGAGAAGGAGGAGCTACGACGAGATGCTGTGGTGTTGCCAGAGCCAGTGGCAATGCCAGCGTTACAGCCAGTGTTATTACCGGCAATGCCTGAAACCGAGGGGACAGTGGAAAGCTGTCCAGATGCTAATAAACCAGAAACCAACGAAGCAGAGAGTGTTGACAGTCTGGAGGTCCAGCCTGGGGGTGTCCAAAGCCTGGACACCTGTGCTACTGGGGATGCTGGCGAGTGCCTGCATCATGCTTCAGATGATGCTGAGGGCGACTCCCCAGACCTTGATCAGCGTGGGAGGGGACCAGGCGGCTGCCTGAACCTCAATGACACTGACGGACGACGACCAGTTAGGAAAAGATTAAAGACTATGAATAGGGTAGTGAAGCAGCAGATCAAAGGGAACGACGGGAATGGACAGCAGATGATAGCATGGCTGGAAACGGTCTTAGGGGCATGGGAAACTTATTTTGCTAAGATAGGAGCACCTATTATAGCAGACATGATTTTTGACTTTCTTAGGAGACAGGGCCTCATTGACTGTTTTTGGAAAATCAGTCACTCAGTCCACGTTGATGAACTTTTCAGAAGACTAGTCCTCACCTGAGGTGAAGATCTATGCATTAATGCATTCCCTTTGTCCTATGCTTACTGTTGGAGAATTATGTGTTATGATAACGGAATGTCATTATTTGTGTATTGTTTGTTTGTTTCTATATCGTATGTGATTGAGGTCAGTTGAGAAGTGATGTGGTGGTTATACAAAGATAGGAAAGAAGTTCTGTTCCTAGCGCAACGAAGAATAAGCTCCTGACTAGGAAAGGTTATCAATCTGAGACAGCGGTAAAGGTTGTTCTGAAGATGCGAGTAACAAGAAGACGTTGGTCGTTGGAAGTTTTTATGTTGAAATATGTATGATGTACTGTGTTTAGATTAATTTGTATTGTTATTTTTTGATTTTATTATGTTTCTTGTGTTGTGTGTTGGTGTAGTTTTTCTGTCTTGTTGTTTATTTTTTTATTTATTTTCTTTGGTGTCTTAGTTGCGGTTTGTGGGGTTTTGTGTTTTTGTTTTTGTTTTGTGGTCGTTTAGTTTCGGAACACCCTCTGGGTGGTCCGAGGGGGGATGTGTCGTGTATTTCTACTTAAACACACAATAGTATGATAGGGGCCTGTATAAATGCTGTAGGGGAATGTTGTGCAATGTTGTGCAAATAGCCCCCTGAGTGTTGTGCAATGTTGGGCAATAGCCCCCTGACTTGAGGCCATAGTGACATCACAGGGGACGGCCCTCATGACCATCTAGATAAGGTGATAGGCTATGGCCTGTGACTGTATTTACATATTGTGATGAACCAGGGTGAGACCCAAAGATCTATGTAGTATGTATGATCTATGTATGAATATGTAGTATATTTTAAACACACACATACCAGGGCATGCAAGGGCATGATGCCCTCTAACAATGAGGGTTCTATGGCAACCAGATGACCAACAGAGACCTCTGGGGGTTGGGACCCTTATAAACACACACACACACACACACACACACACACACACACACACACACACACATACACTCTGGCCCCTCCCCTCTTACAAGGGGAACAAAACAAGCAGGCTAGGGGGAGAGCGGCCTCTTTCACCACCCGAGCCAGAGGAGACGTATGTATGTATACATTTGTATGTATGTCTGTGTTGAACTTTGATTAAATCGTCTTAAACTCAATAACTGTTCTTTGATTCATAACCAACAATAATTAACATCAGGGATGATAGTCATCTGTCTACAGTGGGCCTGTTCATGTTCTTCACTGTATGGATATTGCAATCATTGGACTTATCGGGAATGTTACCCTTATGAAGACGTACATTACTGTGAAGTCAATGCGGACGATGGTCAACCTTGCGCTATACGTGCAATGAATATTAATGTAAAAAGTAAATATATTTGCATGAATATCAATATGATATGTACAGTAAATATATATGTTTATAGTGTGATGCGTACAGGACATGGACGAATAAGATATGTGTAGTGTGCACGTATCCTTTGTGTGCACTCCTTCATAATAGCCTACGTGAGAGGTAATATTTCTTATGTCGGTGGAAATGGTATCCATTTCAAAGCGTTTCTCCTCTTTCATCCTTCTGCCAGTGGAGTCGCAGTTGCTAATTTCTCCAGTTCCTATGCGTACGCATGGGTCCCAGTGTGCGTAGAGGTGCGCACAGTTTCATGCCAAGTTCCTTTTTTATAAATCCCACATTTGCGGGAAAACGTACGCAAGTCACAATCAGATTCTAACCTTTCCATTATGGGCAAGACCAAAAAGGTTTATAAGGAAGTCAGGGACAAGAATGTATACCTGCACAAGGCTGGAATGGGCTACAAGACCATCAGCAAGCAGCTTGGTGAGAAGGAGACAACTGTTGTGCGATTATTTGAAAATGACAAAAAGACAAAATAACCATCAATCGCCCTCGGTCTGGGGCGATGATCATGAAATGCATCTGCGTTTCCTTGTCTTAGTACTTCTCAATGACAATAAGGTTGAATCCAATCTAAAAATTATTTAGTATAATAACTACAAAGCAAGGTATCTGTTTTTTTTGCAAAACAACCTCTCAAATGTTGTAGTTTAATCGGGAATCATATTTAATTTGATCTGTAATTAATATACATATTGTCGTGTTTTTGTCCGTTAGAGTAACTTGCTCGTCTGATGTGCGTGGGTATAATGACTCACACGACAAGGGATTCTCTGTTTCTGGTTCTTTAGTGAACTTCTTCAAAACACAATACAAGATACAACTAATTGTGTCCCAGATGGCAGGTTAATAGATGACGGGAAAACTAGCTCTGGCACAGAACAGCAGCTTTGCTGTCCATACCGATGAGCGTTGTTCCCTTAACTGACTGTTACGTAACCTAGGTAACGAGCTATATCTCTCTCTGGGTGATCATGTGACATACAGTAACCAATCAACAATAACGGTAATATAAACACAACAACAACAGGGAAAGCCATCCATGGTGGACTGTCTCACAATATTATACCAATACGTGGATGTTATGACATTATCATAAATAATAAGTTAAACAGTAGGAAGAATCACGTTTAAACTGATTCCGTTGTCAATGCAGTCTGGAACATGTTATATATGGTCTGGCGAGAACGTTCGTTGCGCGGAAATGTATTGATTGGGTGAAAAGTATTTTTTTCGGCGTTCTGTTGGGCGTTTGACTGACCATTTATATGCAACGTTTGCAGGAAAAGTGCTCTAGAAATAAAAAGTTATTATTATTATTATCGACAACTATGGGCGTCAAAAAGGGTGGGACAAGACGCTCGTTCACGTGTGCAACATTTAGGGCCCTATTATGCACTTCTTAACTTGCCGTCTTAAGTCTTAATTAAGACGCACCGCCAGGTTAAGACCTACCACCACCCTTATTATGCGCTTCATACGCGCTACTGCTATTATGCAGGTGTCGATAGGCGCCCACACATAAGACGTAAAACTCCCGTGCATAATATTACTCATTGTGGGAGTGTTCATATGTTAATGAAGTGCGCTAGGCGCCCCTGCTATTATGCGATCTGACTTTGCTCCGCTAAGAAGTGGTTTGAAAAGTTCTTAAGTTTAGACTTCATGCACGTTTTGAAACACGAGCGCGCCTCCGCGGTTTGCGCATGCATGTGGGCACACATGAACACGCACGTGGCTCCACGGCAAGACGTCAATTACGGTCACAGTATAAATGCTTTATTTCAGAAGGGAGAGGCAGAGAAGCGCGCTGACCTCCTTCTTAGGACTTCCATAATAGCATAGCGCTAATGACTTAACGCAGCCGGTTCTTAAAGGGAATGGCACCTGGCACGCTGATTGGGTTGATTGAGAAGACGCCCAAAACACACCCATGACTATTTTTTTTGCTTAGCGCCGGGTTTTAGGCGCCCACTACCGCACGCATAATAGCAAAGTGGCCTTGACCACGCCTCCACGTCTTAAGTTTAGATCTTATTGCTTAAGACTTATGAAGTGCATAATAGGGCCCTTAGAGTTGATTGTGATTCATAAATAGAAGCAGGCGTGGAACTTGCAAATTCCACTGGCGTGCGCACCGTTTTATAAATCCGAATGTTGGTGACGGAAATGTTCTTGCTTTGCAAAGGTGCGTAGGTACGCAAAGCGTAGGTACGCAACGCTTTATAAATGAGGCCCCTGGAGGCTAAATTTTTCATAAAAGGTCCCTAGAAGTCAAAAAAATCATCAAAACATGTTAGCCAGAGAGTGGTCACGGAATTTTGGTTTTGGACCCTACTATACTGTACATTGAGAAGACTGTTACGGTGAACAAGGTTCAGTATGTAACATACAGCTATTCTCTCCCAGTGTGAATATTGTATGTCATGATATGCCCATCTTGACATGCTCATCTTTTGCAGATTAAAAAAGCCTATATTTTCTCATTTCGTGACGTTAGAATTATAAGGTTCTATCTCCATTTTTGTCAAAATTGAGTTTTTTACATAATCTGATCCATTAGGTGTTTATTAATGCCTGTGTGGTGTTATTTTTTAAATGTTGACATTTTTGAGTTAGTAATTCATAAAATACAAAGGTTCCATCTCACAAAACATAATGGAATGTAAAAACTTTGACACTCAATATCTCTGAACTACCCTAAACGGAGATAGAACCTTATAATTCTAAGCTCACGAATTCACAATGAGTTTCTGTTTGGAGAGCGACTGGGCATGAAGAGATGCTCTCCTTTGATAGTATCTGTGCCCTGTGGTGGTCCATGGGCATGGGAGGACGATGGATGTGACTGACAGGGCAATCCTGACCCCGACCCCCCCTCGCAACAGACATATTCATTTTCATATCTGAGCCTCACAGGTCCTGAACTGGCAGCTTCATTAAATGGTACCCGCAAAACGCCAGTGTCAACATCTACAGTGAAGAGGCGACTACGGGATGCTGGCCTTCTAGGCAGAGTGGCAAAGAAAAAGCCATATCTGACACTGGCCAATAAAAGGAAAAGATTAATATGGGCAAAAGAACACAGACATTGGACAGAGGAAGATTGGAAAAAAGTGTTATGGACAGACAAATCGAAGTTTGAGGTGTTTGAATCACACAGAAGAACATTTGTGAGATGCAGAACAAATGAAAAGATGCTGGAAGAGTGCCTGACGCCATCTGTCAAGCATGGTGGAGGTAATGTGATGGTCTGGGGCTGCTTTGGTGCTGGTAATGTGGGAGATTTGTACAAGGTAAAAGGAATTTTGAATAAGGAAGGCTATCACTCAATTTTGCAACGCCATGCCATACCCTGTGGACAGCGCTTGATTGGAGCCAATTTCCTCCTATAACAGGACAATGACCCAAAGCACACCTCCAAATTATGCAAGAACTATTTAGGGAAGAATCAGGCAGCTAGTATTCTGTCTGTAATGAAGTGGCCAGGGGAGTCACTAGATCTCAACCCTATTGAGCTTGTGGGAGCAGCTTGACCGTATGGTACGCAAGAAGTGCCCATCAAGCCAATCCAACTTGTGGGAGGTGCTTCAGGAAGCTGGGGGTGAAATGTCTTCAGATTACCTCAACAAATTAACAGCTACAATGCCAAAGGTCTGCAATGCTGTAATTGCTGCAAAGGGAGCATTCTTTGACGAAAGCAAAGTTTGAACGACAAAATAATTATTTCAAATAAAAATCATTATTTCTAACCGTGTCAATGTCTTGACTGTATTTTCTATTCATTTTGCAACTCATTTGATAAATAAAAGTGTGAGTTTTCATGGAAAACACGAAATTGTCTGGGTGACCCCAAACGTTTGAACGGTAGTGTATATAATATATATGTCTGAATATAAACAGAGACTTCAGCCCCTCCCCCTCCCTCAGACATGGAAGCAGCCTCCGCCCAGAGGGAAGGAGAAGCAGCAGCCCTGTCATGGCTGTGTAGGGGAGGGGGGGGCTCCCCCCCAGCCCCCCATCCTGGGACCACTGAGCCTCCACACCCCTGGACTAATGCACACCCAGAGCTCCCCATATGGTGACTACCCAAACACACACACACACCAGGGGCTAATCAGAGCACTAATGATGCAAAAAAAACACATTGAAGTTAGCCTCATGAAGGGCCTGTACATTTCAACCCTGCAAACCCAGTGGTAGATGGTTACCGCTGATGATGTTACCACTGAAGAGATCTGTCCTCTCTAAGGGTTTTTATGTCCTGTCCAGGTGTGTGTGTCCGCCCCAGCCTTCTGGGCAGCCTCCCCCAGCTTCATCTTCCCTCTCTTCGGGTCGGGGGAAGTGCTCCATGTCCTCAGCCTCACATCTGACTGCCCGTCCCATCTAGACCAGCCTTACATCTGACTGCCTGTCCCATCTAGACCAGCCTCACATCTGACTGCCTGTCCCATCTAGACCAGCCTCACATCTGACTGCCTGGCCCATCTAGACCAGCCTCACATCTGACTGCCTGGCCCATCTAGACCAGCCTCACATCTGACTGCCTGGCCCATCTAGCCTCCTATCTGACTGCCTGGCCCATCTAGACCAGCCTCACATCTGACTGCCTGTCCCATCTAGACCAGCCTCACATCTGACTGCCTGTCCCATCTAGCCTCACATCTGACTGCCTGTCCCATCTAGCCTCACATCTGACTGCCTGTCCCATCTAGCCTCACATCTGACTGCCTGGCCCATCTAGACCAGCCTCACATCTGACTGCCTGGCCCATCTAGCCTCACATCTGACTGCCTGGCCCATCTAGACCAGCCTCACATCTGACTGCCTGGCCCATCTAGACCAGCCTCACATCTGACTGCCTGTCCCATCTAGCCTCACATCTGACTGCCTGGCCCATCTAGCCTCACATCTGACTGCCTGGCCCATCTAGACCAGCCTCACATCTGACTGCCTGGCCCATCTAGACCAGCCTCACATCTGACTGCCTGGCCCATCTAGCCTCACATCTGACTGCCTGGCCCATCTAGACCAGCCTCACATCTGACTGCCTGGCCCATCTAGCCTCACATCTGACTGCCTGGCCCATCTAGACCAGCCTCACATCTGACTGCCTGTTCCATCTAGACCAGCCTCACATCTGACTGCCTGTCCCATCTAGCCTCACATCTGACTGCCTGTCCCATCTAGCCTCACATCTGACTGCCTGTCCCATCTAGCCTCACATCTGACTGCCTGGCCCATCTAGACCAGCCTCACATCTGACTGCCTGGCCCATCTAGCCTCACATCTGACTGCCTGTCCCATCTAGCCTCACATCTGACTGCCTGGCCCATCTAGACCAGCCTCACATCTGACTGCCTGTTCCATCTAGACCAGCCTCACATCTGACTGCCTGTCCCATCTAGCCTCACATCTGACTGCCTGTCCCATCTAGCCTCACATCTGACTGCCTGTCCCATCTAGCCTCACATCTGACTGCCTGTTCCATCTAGACCAGCCTCACATCTGACTGCCTGGCACATCTAGACCAGCCTCACACCTGACTGCCTGTCCCATCTAGCCTCACATCTGACTGCCTGTCCCATCTAGACCAGCCTCACATCTGACTGCCTGGCCCATCTAGACCAGCCTCACATCTGACTGCCTGGCCCATCTAGACCAGCCTCACATCTGACTGCCTGGCCCATCTAGACCAGCCTCACATCTGACTGCCTGGCCCATCTAGACCAGCCTCACATCTGACTGCCTGTTCCATCTAGCCTCACATCTGACTGCCTGGCCCATCTGGGGGCAACACATGTCCTGTTTTCTTTTTCTTTTTTACAATGGCATAAGTATCAGTAAATTAAAAAGACAAAGGTACAGAACAATAGGCTAGATGGTTACCACTGATGATGTTACCACTGAAGAGATCTGTCCTCTCTAAGGGGTTTTCATGTCCTGTCCAGGTGTGTGTGTGTCCGCCCCAGCCTTCTGGGCAGCCTCCCCCAGCTTCATCTTCCCTCTCTTCGGGTCGGGGGAAGTGCTCCATGTCCTCAGCCTCACATCTGACTGCCTGTCCCATCTAGCCTCACATCTGACTGCCTGTCCCATCTAGACCAGCCTCACATCTGACTGCCTGTCCCATCTAGCCTCACATCTGACTGCCTGTCCCATCTAGACCAGCCTCACATCTGACTGCCTGGCCCATCTAGCCTCACATCTGACTGCCTGTCCCATCTAGCCTCACATCTGACTGCCTGTCCCATCTAGCCTCACATCTGACTGCCTGTCCCATCTAGACCAGCCTCACATCTGACTGCCTGGCCCATCTAGACCAGCCTCACATCTGACTGCCTGGCCCATCTAGCCTCACATCTGACTGCCTGGCCCATCTAGACCAGCCTCACATCTGACTGCCTGTCCCATCTAGCCTCACATCTGACTGCCTGGCCCATCTAGACCAGCCTCACATCTGACTGCCTGTCCCATCTAGACCAGCCTCACATCTGACTGCCTGGCCCATCTAGACCAGCCTCACATCTGACTGCCTGTCCCATCTAGACCAGCCTCACATCTGACTGCTTGGCCCATCTAGCCTCACATCTGACTGCCTGTCCCATCTAGACCAGCCTCACATCTGACTGCCTGGCCCATCTAGCCTCACATCTGACTGCCTGTCCCATCTAGACCAGCCTCACATCTGACTGCCTGGCCCATCTAGCCTCACATCTGACTGCCTGTCCCATCTAGACCAGCCTCACATCTGACTGCCTGTCCCATCTAGCCTCACATCTGACTTCCTGTTCCATCTAGCCTCACATCTGACTCCCTGGCCCATCTAGACCAGCCTCAAATCTGACTGCCTGGCCCATCTAGACCAGCCTCACATCTGACTGCCTGGCCCATCTAGCCTCACATCTGACTGCCTGGCCCATCTAGCCTCACATCTGACTGCCTGGCCCATCTAGACCAGCCTCACATCTGACTGCCTGTCCCATCTAGCCTCACATCTGACTGCCTGTCCCATCTAGACCAGCCTCACATCTGACTGCCTGTCCCATCTAGACCAGCCTCACATCTGACTGCCTGTCCCATCTAGACCAGCCTCACATCTGACTGCCTGTCCCATCTAGACCAGCCTCACATCTGACTGCCTGGCCCATCTAGCCTCACATCTGACTGCCTGGCCCATCTAGACCAGCCTCACATCTGACTGCCTGTCCCATCTAGCCTCACATCTGACTGCCTGTTCCATCTAGCCTCACATCTGACTGCCTGGCCCATCTAGACCAGCCTCACATCTGACTGCCTGGCCCATCTAGACCAGCCTCACATCTGACTGCCTGGCCCATCTAGCCTCACATCTGACTGCCTGGCCCATCTAGACCAGCCTCACATCTGACTGCCTGGCCCATCTAGCCTCACATCTGACTGCCTGGCCCATCTAGACCAGCCTCACATCTGACTGCCTGTTCCATCTAGACCAGCCTCACATCTGACTGCCTGTCCCATCTAGCCTCACATCTGACTGCCTGTCCCATCTAGCCTCACATCTGACTGCCTGTCCCATCTAGCCTCACATCTGACTGCCTGGCCCATCTAGACCAGCCTCACATCTGACTGCCTGGCCCATCTAGCCTCACATCTGACTGCCTGGCCCATCTAGCCTCACATCTGACTGCCTGGCCCATCTAGACCAGCCTCACATCTGACTGCCTGGCCCATCTAGACCAGCCTCACATCTGACTGCCTGTCCCATCTAGCCTCACATCTGACTGCCTGGCCCATCTAGACCAGCCTCACATCTGACTGCCTGTTCCATCTAGACCAGCCTCACATCTGACTGCCTGTCCCATCTAGCCTCACATCTGACTGCCTGTCCCATCTAGCCTCACATCTGACTGCCTGTCCCATCTAGCCTCACATCTGACTGCCTGTTCCATCTAGACCAGCCTCACATCTGACTGCCTGGCACATCTAGACCAGCCTCACACCTGACTGCCTGTCCCATCTAGCCTCACATCTGACTGCCTGTCCCATCTAGACCAGCCTCACATCTGACTGCCTGGCCCATCTAGACCAGCCTCACATCTGACTGCCTGGCCCATCTAGACCAGCCTCACATCTGACTGCCTGGCCCATCTAGACCAGCCTCACATCTGACTGCCTGGCCCATCTAGACCAGCCTCACATCTGACTGCCTGTTCCATCTAGCCTCACATCTGACTGCCTGGCCCATCTGGGGGCAACACATGTCCTGTTTTCTTTTTCTTTTTTACAATGGCATAAGTATCAGTAAATTAAAAAGACAAAGGTACAGAACAATAGGCTAGATGGTTACCACTGATGATGTTACCACTGAAGAGATCTGTCCTCTCTAAGGGGTTTTCATGTCCTGTCCAGGTGTGTGTGTGTCCGCCCCAGCCTTCTGGGCAGCCTCCCCCAGCTTCATCTTCCCTCTCTTCGGGTCGGGGGAAGTGCTCCATGTCCTCAGCCTCACATCTGACTGCCTGTCCCATCTAGCCTCACATCTGACTGCCTGTCCCATCTAGACCAGCCTCACATCTGACTGCCTGTCCCATCTAGACCAGCCTCACATCTGACTGCCTGGCCCATCTAGACCAGCCTCACATCTGACTGCCTGGCCCATCTAGACCAGCCTCACATCTGACTGCCTGTCCCATCTAGCCTCACATCTGACTGCCTGTCCCATCTAGACCAGCCTCACATCTGACTGCCTGGCCCATCTAGCCTCACATCTGACTGCCTGTCCCATCTAGCCTCACATCTGACTGCCTGTCCCATCTAGCCTCACATCTGACTGCCTGTCCCATCTAGACCAGCCTCACATCTGACTGCCTGGCCCATCTAGACCAGCCTCACATCTGACTGCCTGGCCCATCTAGCCTCACATCTGACTGCCTGGCCCATCTAGACCAGCCTCACATCTGACTGCCTGTCCCATCTAGCCTCACATCTGACTGCCTGGCCCATCTAGACCAGCCTCACATCTGACTGCCTGTCCCATCTAGACCAGCCTCCTACCTGACTGCCTGTCCCATCTAGACCAGCCTCACATCTGACTGCCTGTCCCATCTAGACCAGCCTCACATCTGACTGCCTGGCCCATCTAGCCTCACATCTGACTGCCTGTCCCATCTAGACCAGCCTCACATCTGACTGCCTGGCCCATCTAGCCTCACATCTGACTGCCTGTCCCATCTAGACCAGCCTCACATCTGACTGCCTGTCCCATCTAGCCTCACATCTGACTTCCTGTTCCATCTAGCCTCACATCTGACTCCCTGGCCCATCTAGACCAGCCTCAAATCTGACTGCCTGGCCCATCTAGACCAGCCTCACATCTGACTGCCTGGCCCATCTAGCCTCACATCTGACTGCCTGGCCCATCTAGCCTCACATCTGACTGCCTGGCCCATCTAGACCAGCCTCACATCTGACTGCCTGGCCCATCTAGCCTCACATCTGACTGCCTGGCCCATCTAGACCAGCCTCACATCTGACTGCCTGTCCCATCTAGACCAGCCTCACATCTGACTGCCTGGCCCATCTAGACCAGCCTCACATCTGACTGCCTGGCCCATCTAGACTCACATCTGACTGCCTGTCCCATCTAGACCAGCCTCACATCTGACTGCCTGTTCCATCTAGCCTCACATCTGACTGCTTGGCCCATCTAGACTCACATCTGACTGCCTGTCCCATCTAGACCAGCCTCACATCTGACTGCCTGTTCCATCTAGCCTCACATCTGACTGCTTGGCCCATCTAGACTCACATCTGACTGCCTGTCCCATCTAGACCAGCCTCACATCTGACTGCCTGGCCCATCTAGACTCACATCTGACTGCCTGTCCCATCTAGACCAGCCTCACATCTGACTGCCTGGCCCATCTAGACTCACATCTGACTGCCTGTCCCATCTAGACCAGCCTCACATCTGACTGCCTGGCCCATCTAGACCAGCCTCACATCTGACTGCCTGTTCCATCTAGCCTCACATCTGACTGCCTGTCCCATCTAGACCAGCCTCACATCTGACTGCCTGTTCCATCTAGCCTCACATCTGACTGCCTGGCCCATCTGGGGTCAACACATGTCCTGTTTTCTTTTTCTTTTTTTACAATGACATAAGTATCAGTAAATAAAAAGACAAAGGTACAGAACAATAGGCTATCACTTTCATATTTCGGTGCCTTATCTCAAGTAATAATGCACATTATTTGTGTTACAGTCAACATATTATCACCAGATACTCAGTTAAATGTTTTGTCCTATCTCAGTAACTGTTTCATTCACTATTTTCATTTCCACTGCATTTTATCAAGAAAGGGTATTCTTGGCATTTTTCAAAGACATTAATTTACTCAGACCTCTCCTTTACTATACTTCAGCTTCTACTGGCCAATGATTAGTCAATGTGAACAGTGTAAAAGGTGTCCAGACTATAGATATAGAACACATATTTTATATACATATTTTACATAGTAAGACACTGTATTTATGACTTTTTTTCACTTTTTGAATTTAAAAAGCAAACTACTGTAAATTGAGTACGCCTACAGGTGGAATGATTGTAGATAATCATGATGAGACTCATCATGCCTAGGGCTCTTGTGTGCAGCACTGGTGTAGCCCGTGGATCAGTATAAGGTGTTTATCTTGCTAGTTTAGACACTGTGTATTATTAACCTTTATTTAACCAGATAGGTCAGTTGAGAACCAATTCTCAATTTCTCAATTTTCTCAATGACGACGATATGGCCAATTGGCAGAACAGAGGCAAGTCTGTACACAAAACACACACAGTATATACAATATAAAACACAACCCAATATATACAATATAAAACATGAGTGCAATACACGACAAGTATCAAAAACATCTATACATCACAACACAGTATGTAAAAGACAGCAGGGACCAGGGGGAAGTTATCTTAAAAGCAGGTGCAGTGATCCGAAACAACATCTAAAAGTGAGTGTTTAAAGGTGGGTAACACGATTAGAGTGGTGAGTTTTAGTGTCAACTGCAAAGCATTCCAGTCAGTGGGGGCAGCAAACTGAAAAGAATGACGGCCAAAGGAGGTGCGGACTTTGGGGGGGACCAGAGTGATATATTTGCTGGAGCGGAGATTGCGTGTGCTGGATGAGAAGTTCAGTAGTGAGCAGAGGTAGGGGGGCGATTTGCCGATGATGGATTTATAGATTAACTAGTACCAGTGGGTCAGTCGCCTGGTGTGGAGTGATGGCCAGTTGACTTGGGAGTACAGGTCGCAGTGATGTGTGTTGAAAGGGGCACCAGTGACAAAGCGGATGGCAGTGTGATGGATGACGTCCAGTTTATTGAGAAGGTTTTTGGGGGCAATCCTGTAAATGATATCTCCAATGTTCCAGAATTGGCAGGATGGTCATTTTTACCAAGGTCTGTTTTGCAGAGTGGGTGAAGGAAGCTTTATTGCGGTACAGGAAACCAATTCTTGTTCTGACTTTGGTGAGTAGGTTATTGATGTGGGTTTGGAAGGAGAGTGAACTATCCAGCCAGATACCTCGATATTTGTATGTGTTGACAAATTCTAGTGCTGACCCATCCAGTGAGGTGATTTTTGGGGGACAGGAGGCTTGGGGTAGGGTCCGATTGAAGATCATGCATTTAGTTTTTTCGGTGTTTAGGAGAAGATGGAGGTTGGAGAAGGCATTGGATGCTATTAAAGCTGTGTTGGAGGTCGGTCAGGGCAGTGTTCAGAGAAGGGCCAGACGTGTAAAGAATGGTGTCGTCGGCGTACAGATGGATGTAAGAGTTGCCAGCCGCGTGAGCAATGTTATTTATACAAAATATTAAATAGTGTTGGACCCAGAATGGAGCCCTGAGGGACACCCATGGACAGGGACATTGGGTCAGACAGCAGGCCTTCAGCTCTCACAGACTGCACACGACCAGAGAAGTAGTTGCTAAACCATGCCAGGCATTCCTCTGCGAGTCCAACATCCTTGAGTCTGTCAAGCAGGATGCAGTGGTCCACGGAGTCAAAGGCCTTTGCCAGGTCAATAAATACAGCTACACAGTAGTGCTTGGAGTCAATGGCGCATATGATGTCGTTTAGCACTTTAAGTGTTGCAGAGGCACAACCGTAGCCAGATCTAAAGCCGGATTGCGTAGTGCTGAAAATACTGTAGGACTCCAGATGGTGGGTGAGCTGATTGTTGACCAGTTTCTCTAAGACTTTGGAGAGGCAGGGTAGGATGGATATGGGCCTATAACAGTTTAGGTCTAACTTGTCACCTCCCTTGAAGAGTGGGATGACAGCAGCAGATTTCCAGTCCATGGGGAATTCTGAGGTTTGCAGGGAAAGGTTGAACAGACAGGTGATGGGGGCTGAGACAATGTGAGCTGCTAATTTCAGATAGAAAGGGTCCAGATCATCCAGCCCAGCTGATTTATAAGGGTCCAGTTTAAGCAACTCCCTAAGCACCTCACTCTCCTCTACTGGCTGGAAGGAGAAGCACGGAGTGCTTGGGGGGGGACCAGTGCTAGGGGTTGAGGCAGCATGGTTGACAGTGGGAGTGGATGTAGCAGTTGCAAAAGCATGACCAGCCCTAACAAAGTGCAAACAGTCCACCATGGAGGCTTTATCTGAGATGACAATGTCCTCAGATTTGATTGCCGTGGGTAGTTGAGAGGATGTGTTTTTATTTTCCATGGTTTTGACAGTCTTCCAAAACTGTTTGGGGTCGGATCCGCATGTCGAGAATTGATGTTTGTAAAAATCTGCTTTTGTTTTCCTGATCGACTGGGTGCATTTGTTCCTTAGCTCCCTGAAGGATTGCCAGTCAGAGCTGTTTTTGGAGGCCTTTGCTTTACGCCAGAGCAGGTGTTTTTGCCGGATCAGCTCAGACAGTTCGGTGCAAAACCAGGGGCTGTAGCGATTCTTGGTTCTGAATTTTTTAAAGGGGGCATGTCTATTCAAAATGGTGGAAAAAGTGCTTTTGAAAAGGGACCATGCATCCTCAACAGTGGGGATGAGATTCATTCTGGACCAGTCTACAAGTGCCAGGTCATGCAAGAAGGCCTGCTCATTAAAGTTTTTAAGCAACCGTTTATACAAGACCAACGGTGACCGTTTGGCAGTGGAGCCTTTTCGTACACAAGCAATGCAACAATGGTCACTAAGGTCTCGGCAAAAAACCGCAGGGTTATACTTGGCCGGCGTATTGGTGAGAATGACATCAATGAGTGTGCCGTTTTCCATAGATGTAGTGTTGAATCTGGTACGAGTCTGTACAATCTGGGAGAGATTGAAAGCGTCCAGCTGGAGTTGTACAGAATGGGGAGGATTAAGCATGTCCCAGTTAAGGTCACCTAACAGCACAAACTCAGAGGAAGTATGAGGGGCAATTAATTCACTGAGAGCTGTCAGGGAGCAGGCAGGGGCAGAAGGTGGTCTATAACAGCCAGCAACAGTGAGATAGACATTTTTAGATAGATTAACCTTTAAAATCAACAACTCAAACTGTTTGGACACAGATTTTGATAAACTGACAGAGCATTGCAAACTGTCCTTACAATAAATAGCAACCCCCCCTCCCTTAGTGAGCCTGTCCTGGCGGAAAATGTTATAGCCAGGAATAGATACAGCAGAGGTAGTGACAGATTTCTTAAGCCAGGACTCTGAGATGACTAAAACATCAGGATTTCATGTATGCATATATGCTATCAGCTCATCAAGTAACCTGTGTATCTTAATATCCCAAATCACTATAGTCTGTTAGGCCAATCATTCTCCTATCTCATGTAAGAGCTAATAGTTCCTCTGCTGTTTATGGTTCTCTCAAAGCAAACAAGCTTTTAGAGAAACAAGTTTAGTTAATGTCCGTAGACCCATGTCTACAGAACAAGGGAAGTCATCATTTGCCATCAATCCACACATAATACCCCAGAATGACAAAGTGAAAAAACATTTTTAGACATTTCAGGATATTTATTACAATTGAAATACAGAAATATTATACAAATATAAATCATGTACATAAGTATTCAGACCCTTTGCTCTGACACTCTTAAAATGAGCTAACATGCAAAAATGTCGTCAACAAACCTAACCCTAACCCCAGATTTGCCGCCATTACTCTTTTCTTTTCAATCTTCTCCCTCTCTCTCCATTTCTGTTTTCATCTCCTTTCATCTCCTTCAGGATTTGCTGAAGACACTCTTAAAATGATCTCAAATGCAAAAATGTCGTCAACACACCTAACCCTAACCCTAACGCTAACCCCTGCTTTGCTCTTGTTACTCTTTTCTTTTCAATCTCTCTCTCCATTTCCGTTTTCATCAGCTTCAGGATTTTCTCCTTCTCTCTCTCGACTTCTACCCTCCTTCTCTCTCCCTCTCTCTCTACCTCTTCTGTCCTCTTCATCGCCTCCATCACTTTTCTCATCCTTTCGATATCCTTTTCTTTCTCCTTTTCAATCTTCTCCTTCTCTCTCTTGACTTCTACCCTCCTTCTCTCTCCCTCTCTCTCTACCTCTTCTGTCCTCTTCATCGCCTCCATCTCTTTTCTCATCCTTTCGATATCCTTTTCTTTTCAATCTTCTCCTTCTCTCTCGACTTCTACCCTCCTTCTCTCTCCCTCTCTCTCTACCTCTTCTGTCCTCTTCATCGCCTCCATATCTTTTCTCATCCTTTCGATATCCTTTTCTTTCTCCTTTTCAATCTTCTCCTTCTCTCTCTCGACTTCTACCCTCCTTCTCTCTCCCTCTCTCTCTACCTCTTCTGTCCTCTTCATCACCTCCATCTCTTTTCTCATCCTTTCAATATCCTTTTCTTTCTCCTTTTCAATCTTCCCCTTCTCTCTCTCCCTGTCCTCCATCTCCTTTGTCTTGTTTTTCTGTGTCTTCTGGATGAAACTTAAGGTTGCGTTGCAATCCTTCACAGTCTGAGTGTCTCTATCCAACACTTTCTTCCTCCTCTCTAATTCATCTTGAAGATCCTTAACTATGTTCTTCTTCCTCTCCACCTCTTCTCTGTCCTTATCTACCCTCTGTCTCTCTTTCTTCAGCCTCTTCTTCTCTGCGTCGCCGTGTTGCTTCTCCTTCTGCAGAAGGCTTTGGGCTTCCTGCCCTTCTTTCTCTCTCTTCTCCTTCTCCGTCTTCCAGACCTCTTGCTCTGCCTTTCTTGCTTTTTCCACTCTGGCCATCTCTCTCTTGTGCCTGGCCTGAGCTTGATCCCCCTCTTTCTCTCTCTTCTCCATCTCCCTCTTCCAGGTCTTTCGCTCTTCCTTTCTTTCTTTTGCCACTTGGGCCTTCTCTGCCATGTACCTGGCCTGTGCTTCCTCCATCTCCCTCTTCCAGACACCTTGCTCTTCCTTTCTTTCTTCTGCCACTCGGGCCTTCTCTGCCATGTACCTGGCCTGTGCTTCCTCCATCTCCCTCTTCCAGACACCTTGCTCTTCCTTTCTTTCTTCTGCCACTCGGGCCTTCTCTGCCATGTACCTGGCCTGTGCTTCCTCCAACTCCCTTTTCTAGATCTCTTGCTCCGCCTTTCTTTGGTTTGCCTCCAACAGCAGGGCAGCCTGGGCCTCTTTACACTCCTGTGGACATACAGTGAACACACTAAAGGTGTATTTGGCAAGAGGGATCCCTTGTCTTTTCTGAGAATAAAACCAGTCAGTTGTCTCCCCTCATCTTTGTGCATTGTCTATTTTTAGCAATCCTAAATACCATAGTCCTTTGCTCCCCGATGGAGATAACAGAGCTATCACTCAATAAACAATCCCCCCCTCCATATACCCCACTGAACTATTGCCCCCCCTCGCACACACCCACACTTGACTATGACTCTCAGTACCCCCTCCCCACCTTAGGATATGAATGAATGATGAATGAATGGTCTTTATTGTCATTGCTATAGTACAGGTACCAAACAACGACATTTAGGAGGGGTGGCTCCCCTGGTGCTAGGAAAGAAAAAAGAAAAAAGAAGAAAAAAAAGAAGGGAAGGAGCTGGTTTACATAAATAAAGGCTATGTACACTATCCACTATACTATACTGTACAGATAGACGACTAGGGTTGTCATATTGCACATAGTGTTATTGCACATTCATTTAAAGTGACAATGAAAAGTGACAATGGAAAATGCCTACACTATGATGACAATGACTAATAATAATGGCTGCTCATCCCTGGTTAATGTGATCACTCTATAACCTTTGCACTACTGATGTACATTACTACCTTTGTACTACTGTATATTGCACATTGCACATGTCTCCTGACATGGGGTGGGTCTTACCTTCTCCACAGAAGCATATGAAGCCTGGGCTGCTCTCTGGACCTCACAGCCCCCCGCCCCCCTCCCACAAATGTCCCTCCTGCCAAATACCTCCAACCCACCCGCCCAATCACAGCCCCCCGCCCCCCTCCTCCCACAACCTGCTGCTGAACCAGTCAAAGACCCAGGAAATCATCGTGGACTTCAGGAGGAAAAAATCTGAGGTCCAGCCCCTGCTCATCGACGGAGGGAGCGTGGAGAGAGTCTCAACCCTCCGATTCCTGGGGGTGCACATACAGGATGACCTGTCCTGGAAGAACAACACAGCAGCCATCATCAAGAAGGCACAACAGCGGCTCTTCTTCCTGAGAGTCCTCAGGAAAGACCACAACGGACAGGAGATGCTGGTGGCCTTCTACCGCTGCGCAGTGGAGAGCATCCTCACCTACTGCATCTGCAACTGGTTCTCCAGCTGCACAGCCGCAGAGAGGAATGCGCTACAGAGAGTCGTGAGATCGGCCCATAAGATCACCGGCGCCCCCCCTTCCCTCTCTGGAAGAGCTGTACAACACACGCTGCCTCAGGAAGGCCTCCAAGATCTCCAGAGACCCATCCCACCCTGGGTACGAACACTTTGCTCGGCTGCCCTCGAACAGGCGGTTCAGGACCATGTTCGCAAGGACAAACAGACTGAAGCTCAGCTTCTACCCCAGGGCCATTCAGGCCCTGAACACAGCAAAGACCTAGGTTCTGGGCCCTGGACAGTCTGGACGGATTGATGGCAGCTGCTGAATTGAAATCAGGTGTAGTGCTGAGGCACAAATGTGTACATTTCAAGCCTGCAAACTGCGACACTTTAAATGAATGTGCAATAACACTATGTGCAATATGACAACCCTAGGGTACATAAGGTTGCAGAGAATAGGAAATGTTAGAATAGGTATAGCATAGCATAGAGTACAGCACAGTGTTTTATTTGTATAGTATAATATAGTGGATAGTGTACATAGCCTTTATTTATGTAAACCAGCTCCTTTCCCTTCTTGTTTTTTAGTTTTTTTCTTTCCTAGCACCAGGGGAGCCCCCCCCTCCCAAATTTCGTTGTTTGGTACTATATCAATGACAACAAAGACCATTCATTCATTCATTCATTCATTCATTCATTCATTCAAATGTCCCTCCCGCCAAATACCTCCAACCCACACGCCCAATCACAGCCCCCCACCCCCCACCCTACAGGACCCTATGGAAGGAGCAAATAGATTAGCCTATTGAGAATGGTTATAGTTTGGTCCCAGCATGAAACATTGTCAGAGATTGCCTGATGCCTGTTGGCAATCCAGTGTTCCATGCTGGCTATGTCTATATAGTCTAATATCCACCTCTGCGTGGTCAAGAAATGGGGTGACTTCCACCTGCAAGCAATAAGCCTTTTGGCCGCTGTAAGGCCGGCCAGCCAGATGTGTCTTTGTTTGATGTTTAAGTCTAGGGTTGAACTGTCATTTAACAATAGGACTGCTGGTGAGTGTGGGATCTGTTTGGATAGGATGAGGGACAATGCATCACTAACCGTCCTCCAGAAATCAGCCACTCCAGGGCACTCCCATACCATATGAAAAAAGGTGCCAACTGTATTTTGGGTGCACAGAGTACAGTTAGGTGAGGGTATGGTCTTTATTTTATGTAGCAGATATGGAGTAAAGTATGTCCTATGAGTACAATTGAAATGGATAACCTGGTGGTTGGGATTTCTGGAGGAAAGGGATATGTTTTGCCAGATTAATTGCCAGGTCTCTGATCTACTCTTTCACTGGCTGCACCTTCACTGAGGAACTCTATCCATACTTCAGCGCCTGTACTAATGATGGTGGTAGAAACTCTGCCCCTCTGATAATCTCTCCTGCCTCAGGAATTTAGAATTATCTTTGTGTCGTCACTACTTAGGAAAGATTATGGTATATTTCGCCACACAGTAATGTCTGATCTGGTTTGTTATCATGAATGATGAATGAATGGTCTTTATTGTCATTAATATAGTACAGGTACCATACAACGAAATTTGGGAGGGGGGGGCTCCCCTGGTGCTAGGAAAAAAAAAACGAAAAACAAGAAGGGAAAAGAGCTGGTTTACATAAATAAAGGCTATGTACACTATCCACTATACTATACTATACAAATAAAACACTGTGCTGTACTCTATGCTATGCTATACATATCCTAACATTTCCTATCTCTGAACCTTGTGTACCCGAGGGTTGTCATATTGCACATAGTGTTATTACACATGTGTGTCTGTCTGTGTGTCTGTCTGTGTGTCTGTCTGTCTGTGTGTCTGTCTGTGTGTCTGTCTGTGTGTGTCTGTCTGTCTGTGTGTCTGTCACACAGTCTGTCTGTCTGTATTTCTGTCTGTGTGTCTGTCTGTCTGTCTGGTGTCTGTCTCTCTGTCTGTCTGTGTGTCTGTCTGTGTGTCTTTCTGTGTGTCTGTCTGTGTGTCTGTGTGTCTGTCTGTGTGTCTGTCTGTGTGTCTGTGTGTCTGTCTGTGTGTCTGTGTGTCTGTCTGTGTTTCTGTGTGTCTGTGTGTCTGTCTGTTTGTCTGTCTGTGTGTCTGTCTGTGTGTCTGTGTGTCTGTGTGTCTGTCTGTCTGTCTGTGTGTCTGTGTGTCTGTCTGTCTGTGTGTCTGTGTGTGTGTCTGTCTGTCCATCTGTGTGTCTGTCTGTAAGTCTGTGTGTCTGTAAGTCTGTGTGTCTGTGTCTGTCTGTGTGTCTGTCTGTGTGTATGTGTCTGTCTGTGTGTCTGTCTGTGTGTCTGTCTGTCTGTCTGTGTGTCTGTGTGTCTGTCTGTCTGTGTTTCTGTCTGTGTGTCTGTCTGTCTGTCTATCTGTCTGTCTGTCTGTGTGTCTGTCTGTGTGTCTGTCTGTGTGTCTGTCTGTGTGTCTGTCTGTGTGTGTCTGTTTGTCTGTGTGTCTGTCTGTCTGTCTGTATTTCTGTCTGTGTGTCTGTCTGTGTGTCTGTCTGTCTGTCTCTGTGTCTGTCTGTGTGTCTGTCTGTGTGTTGTGTGTCTGTCTGTGTGTCTGTGTGTCTGTCTGTCTGTGTTTCTGTGTGTCTGTGTGTCTGTCTGTTTGTCTGTCTGTGTGTCTGTCTGTGTGTCTGTGTGTCTGTGTGTCTGTCTGTCTGTCTGTGTGTCTGTCTGTGTGTCCGTGTGTCTGTGTGTCTGTCTGTCTGTCTGTGTGTCTGTGTGTCTGTCTGTCTGTCTGTCCATCTGTGTGTCTGTCTGTCTGTCTGTAAGTCTGTGTGTCTGTGTCTGTCTGTGTGTCTGTCTGTGTGTCTGTCTGTGTGTATGTGTCTGTCTGTGTGTCTGTCTTTCTGTCTGTCTGCCTGTCTGTCTGTCTGTGTGTCTGTCTGTATGTCTGTCTGTGTGTCTGTCATTTAGAGTTACATTATAGGAGACAAGTCAATAACAAGTCAAAATGTGCTCGAGAAAGGCAGAAAACAACACTGATAGAACTTGAGAACGAATGCAAAAAACAGTCCACTCTCAGAACAGGCCGCTTGGACGCTTTCAGAACAGCTCTGTTAATGACTGAAACCAGCTCTTTAAAGAGCTGATTTCAGTCATTAACAGAGCTGTCCAAGAGGCCTGTTCTGAGAGTGGACTGTTTTTTGCATTCGTTCTCAAGTTATATCAAAGTGTTGTTTTCTGCCTTTCTGGAGCACATTTTGACTTGTTGTTGAATGCTCCTATAATGTAACTCTAAATGACAATCAGAGTATGTTGAATTACGTGTGTGCAGCCTTTTGCTCAAAAGTTATCAATGTTTCGTTTTCAGAGTCTCTTTTGACAATCTCTTAAAGAGCTGGATTTCAGTCATTAACAGAGCTGTTCTGAAAGTGTCCAAGCAGCCTGTTCTGAGAGTGGACTGTTTTTTGCATTCGTTCTCAAGTTATATCAAAGTGTTGTTTTCTGCCTTTCTGGAGCACATTTTGACTTGTTGTTGAATGCTCCTATAATGTAACTCTAAATGACAATCAGAGCAACTTGAATTACGTGTGTGCAGCCTTTTGCTCAAAAGTGATCAACGTTTCGTTTTCAGAGTCTCTTTTGACAATCTCTTCGAGAGCTGTTTTCAGTCATTAACAGAGCTGTTCTGAAAGTGTCCAAGCGGCCTTTCTTGAGAGTGGACTGTTTTTTGCATTCGTTCTCAAGTTATATCAAAGTGTTGTTTTCTGCCTTTCTGGAGCACATTTTGACTTGTTGTTGAATGCTCCTATAATGTAACTCTAAATGACAATCAGAGCAACTTGAATTACGTGTGTGCAGCCTTTTGCTCAAAAGTTATCAACGTTTCGTTTTCAGTGGACAAGCTACTGTGTTACTAACATAAACAAGCACCTGTGTTAACATAGACACGCTACTGTGTTACTAACAAAGACAAGTTACTGTGTTACTAACATAGACAAGCTACTGTGTTAACATAGACATGCTACTGTGTTACTAATATTGACAAGCTACTGTGTTACTGCCTTTCTGGAGCACTTTTGACTTGTTGTTGAATGCTCCTATAATGTGACTCTAAATGACAATCAGAGCAACTTGAATTACGTGTGTGCAGCCTTTTGCTCAAAAGTGATCAACGTTTCGTTTTCAGAGTCTCTTTTGACAATCTCTTAAAGAGCTGATTTCAGTCATTAACAGAGCTGTTCTGAAAGTGTCCAAGCAGCCTGTTCTGAGAGTGGACTGTTTTTTGCATTCGTTCTCAAGTTATATCAAAGTGTTGTTTTCTGCCTTTCTGGAGCACATTTTGACTTGTTGTTGAATGCTCCTATAATGTAACTCTAAATGACAATCAGAGTATGTTGAATTACGTGTATGCAGCCTTTTGCTCAAAAGTTATCAATGTTTCGTTTTCAGAGTCTCTTTTGACAATCTCTTAAAGAGCTGATTTCAGTCATTAACAGAGCTGTTCTGAAAGTGTCCAAGCAGCCTGTTCTGAGAGTGGACTGTTTTTTGCATTCGTTCTCAAGTTATATCAAAGTGTTGTTTTCTGCCTTTCTGGAGCACATTTTGACTTGCTGTTGAATGCTCCTATAATGTCACTCTAAATGACAATCTGAGTATCTTGAATTACGTGTGTGCAGCCTTTTGCTCAAAAGTTATCAACGTTTCGTTTTCCGTGGACAAGCTACTGTGTTACTAACATAAACAAGCACCTGTGTTAATATAGACAAGCTACTGTGTTACTAATATAGACAATCTACTGTGTTACTGATAGTGGTTGAATATTCAGATGAGGGCGGAGACCGAGAGGTGTTGCTTCCTTATGATAATTAATTAATGCTCGAGGTAGACAATTAAGATACAAGTTTATTTACGACGTCGGGTGTTATCTGCCGCAAGCACAGACAGAACGCACACAGAATGACATTTTACAGTGGCCCTTATATCCTAGATTCCTGCTGACACAGGAATCAGCTGTTCCTTGCCAATCACCAGTCTCCAGTCAAACATGTTGTTTACACACTAAAGTTAGATGCAAGTTTTGCCTCTGCTCCATACCATAACGGTTTAGTGTCCCGGTCAACAGTTACCTGACTCTAGTCAGCTGACTGGCCGTTCCTAAATATACTGACCTATTGACCCAGGTCCTATGCTGGTCCCTGGTCAAGTTCTCTGAGTCTAAATCTGGCTCCGTTCCAATTACACAGACAAGCTGACAAGTCAGTTTGTACATGACAGAGAGAGAGAGAGAGTTTGGCTCACTCTCAACAGTTCAGATATTACAACTTGATGATAATCACTAATGATAAAGTATTTAGGGTTTACCTAAGCACAATGTAAAACACATCCTATCAGTTACTAACATAAACAAGCACCTGTGTTAACGTAGACAAGCTACTGTGTTACTACAAGCTCCTGTGTTACTAACATAGACAAGCTACTGTGTTATTAACATAAACAAGCCCCTGTGTTAACATTGACAAGCTACTGTGTTACTAACATAAACAAGCACCTGTGTTAACATAGACAAGCTACTGTGTTACTAACATAGACAAGCTACTGTGTTATTAACATAAACAAGCAGCTGTGTTAACAAAGACAAGCTACTGTGTTACTAACAAAGACAAGCTACTGTGTTATTAACATAAACAAGCACCTGTGTTAACATAGAGCTACTGTGTTACTAACATAAACAAGCACCTGTGTTAACATAGACATGCTACTGTGTTACTAATATTGACAAGCTACTGTGTTACTAACATAAACAAGCACCTGTGTTAACATAGACAAGCTACTGTGTTACTAACATAAACAAGCACCTGTGTTAACATAGACACACTACTGTGTTACTAAGCTACTGTGTTATTAACATAGACAAGCTACTGTGTTATTAACATAAACAAGCACCTGTGTTAACATAGACAAGCTACTGTGTTATTAACATAAACAAGCTATGTGTTAACATAGACAAGCTACTGTGTTACTAACATAAACAAGCACCTGTGTTAACATAGACACGCTACTGTGTTACTAACAAAGACAAGTTACTGTCTTACTAATATAGACAAGCTACTGTGTTAACATAGACATGCTACTGTGTTACTAATATTGACAAGCTACTGTGTTACTGCCTTTCTGGAGCACATTTTGACTTGTTGTTGAATGCTCCTATAATGTAACTCTAAATGACAATCAGAGCAACTTGAATTACGTTTGTGCAGCCTTTTGCTCAAAAGTGATCAACGTTTCGTTTTCAGAGTCTCTTTTGACAATCTCTTCGAGAGCTGTTTTCAGTCATTAACAGAGCTGTTCTAAAAGTGTCCAAGCGGCCTGTTCTGAGAGTGGACTGTTTTTTGCATTCGTTCTCAAGTTATATCAAACTATCAAAGTGTTGTTTTCTGCCTTTCTGGAGCACATTTTGACTTGTTGTTAAATGCTCCTATAATGTAACTCTAAATGACAATCAGAGTATGTTGAATTACGTGTGTGCAGCCTTTTGCTCAAAAGTGATCAATGTTTCGTTTTCAGAGTCTCTTTTGACAATCTCTTAAAGAGCTGATTTCAGTCATTAACAGAGCTGTCCAAGAGGCCTGTTCTGAGAGTGGACTGTTTTTTGCATTCGTTCTCAAGTTATATCAAAGTGTTGTTTTCTGCCTTTCTGGAGCACATTTTGACTTGTTGTTGAATGCTCCTATAATGTAACTCTAAATGACAATCAGAGCAACTTGAATTACGTGTGTGCAACCTTTTGCTCAAAAGTTATCAACGTTTCGTTTTCAGTGGACAAGCTACTGTGTTACTAACATAAACAAGCACCTGTGTTAATATAGACAAGCTACTGTGTTACTAATATAGACACGCTACTGTGTTACTAACATAAACAAGCACCTGTGTTAACGTAGACAAGCTACTGTGTTACTACAAGCTCCTGTGTTACTAGCATAGACAAGCTACTGTGTTATTAACATAAACAAGCACCTGTGTTAACATTGACAAGCTACTGTGTTACTAACATAAACAAGCACCTGTGTTAACATAGACAAGCTACTTTGTTACTAACATAGACAAGCTACTGTGTTATTAACTTTAACAAGCAGCTGTGTTAACAAAGACAAGCTACTGTGTTACTAACATAGACAAGCTACTGTGTTATTAACATAAACAAGCAGCTGTGTTAACAAAGACAAGCTACTGTGTTACTAACATAGACAAGCTACTGTGTTACTAACATAAACAAGCACCTGTGTTAACATAGACATGCTATTGTGTTACTAATATTGACAAGCTACTGTGTTACTAACATAAACAAGCACCTGTGTTAACATAGCTACTGTGTTACTAACATAAACAAGCACCTGTGTTAACATAGACAGGCTACTGTGTTACTAAGCTACTGTGTTATTAACATAGACAAGCTACTGTGTTATTAACATAAACAAGCACCTGTGTTAACATAGACAAGCTACTGTGTTACTAACAAAGACAAGTTACTGTGTTATTTACATAAACAAGCTACTGTGTTAACATAGACAAGCTACTGTGTTACTAACATAAACAAGCACCTGTGTTAACATAGACACGCTACTGTGTTACTAACAAAGACAAGTTACTGTGTTACTAACATAGACAAGCTACTGTGTTAACATAGACATGCTACTGTGTTACTAATATTGACAAGCTACTGTGTTACTGCCTTTCTGGAGCACATTTTGACTTGTATGGAGCACATTTTGACTTGTTGTTAAATGCTCCTATAATGTCACTCTAAATGACAATCTGAGTATCTTGAATTACGTTTGTGCAGCCTTTTGCTCAAAAGTTATCAACGTTTTGTTTTCAGAGTCTCTTTTGACAATCTCTTAAAGAGCTGATTTCAGTCATTAACAGAGCTGTTCTGAAAGTGGACTGTTTTTTGCATTCGTTCTCAAGTTATATCAAAGTGTTGTTTTCTGCCTATCTGGAGCACATTTTGACTTGTTGTTGAATGCTCCTATAATGTAACTCTAAATGACAATCAGAGCAACTTGAATTATGTGTGTGCAGCCTTTTGCTCAAAAGTTATCAACGTTTCGTTTTCCGTGGACATGCTACTGTGTTACTAACATAAACAAGCACCTGTGTTAATATAGACAAGCTACTGTGTTACTAATATAGACAATCTACTGTGTTACTAACATAAACAAGCACCTGTGTTAACGTAGACAAGCTACTGTGTTACTACAAGCTCCTGTGTTACTAACATAGACAAGCTACTGTGTTCTTAACATAAACAAGCACCTGTGTTAACATTGACAAGCTACTGTGTTACTAACATAAACAAGCACCTGTGTTAACATAGACAAGCTACTGTGTTACTAACATAGACAAGCTACTGTGTTATTAACTTTAACAAGCAGCTGTGTTAACAAAGACAAGCTACTGTGTTACTAACATAGACAAGCTACTGTGTTATTAACATAAACAAGCACCTGTGTTAACATAGAGCTACTGTGTTACTAACATAAACAAGCACCTGTGTTAACATAGACATGCTACTGTGTTACTAATATTGACAAGCTACTGTGTTACTCTGTCCCATCGTGCTGATACCTTGCCGTGGTGGGGCAGCTTGTGTGCTTCTATGACTCTGAGAGCTATACCGGCCGGGGTTTACACCCCTGGCAGGTTCAACCAAGCCGGGCAGGTTTCAGAGGAGGGGCCAGACGAAAAGCAGCACCTGGTCCTCCAGGTTGGGGGTTGGGCGTGGGGCCAACAACCCCATCCCGTAGAAAACAATCCGTTACAAAAACGTTGACAACAGAACAGACCTCAGCCCTGGAAGAAGAAGGATCCTCAATGAGAGGAAATATGACGCTGTGTGATGAAAGCTGTCAAGTCACAGAAGTCACAGAGCCGAAACCCCTTCTGTCAACCAGAGACATACGAATTGGAACATGGAACGTCAGGACCTTGTATGAGACCGGAAAAACCATACAAGTAGCAGCAGAAATGAAGAGGTACAAACTAGATCTTTTAGGAATTAGTGAGTCACGATGGACACAATCTGGACAACAAAGACTGCAGACAGGAGAGCTGCTACTCTACTCTGGGCACGAAGAAGACAAAGCCCCTCACACTGAGGGGGTTGGCCTTTTGCTATCAACAACAGCAAAGAAAGCACTGATTGGATGGGAGGCACATGGATCAAGAATTATAACAGCCACCTTCAGAACCAAGAAAAGGAAAATCAAGTTGAACGTGATACAATGCTATGCACCAACCAATGACAGTGACGATGGAAAAAAGGATGAGTTCTACAACAGACTGCAGAGCATCCTGGATCAACAAAAAGGAAAAGACATCAACATTCTCATGGGGGACTTCAATGCAAAGATTGGCAGAGACAACACAGGCTTCGAAAAAGTGATGGGAAAGCATGGCCTAGGAGAAATGAATGAGAATGGAGAGAGATTTGTGGACACCTGTGCCCTGAACAACCTGGTTATCGGAGGAAGCGTCTTCCCACATAAGAGGATCCACAAGGCAACCTGGGTATCACCGGATGGAGTGACTGAGAACCAGATAGACCACTTCTGCATAACCAGCAAGTTCAGGAGATCACTACAGGACCTGCGAGTAAGGCGAGGAGCAGACATAGCATCACACCACCACCTACTAAGCGCTATGCTCAAGTTGAAACTGAAGAAGCACTGGATGGAAACAACATCAAAGAAACAGAAATTCAATGTCCACCTCTTAAAAGACACACAGACAAGAGAAGTGTTCACACTGAAGCTGAAGAACAGATATCAAGCCTTGCAAGATCTAAGCAGTGACGAAGGAGACCAGCAAGACCAATGGGAAAGGATAAGGGAAACCCTCATAACAACATGTAAGGAAGTGATTGGAATAAAGAAGAGAAACCATAAAGAGTGGATATCAGCAGAAACACTACGCAACATAGAAGAAAGGAGACAGGAAAAGACAGACGTTAACAACAGCCGAACAAGGGCAACCAAGGCAAAAGCCCAAAGAGAGTACACTGAGGCAAACAGAAAGGTCAAAAGAAATGCCAAGAAGGACAAGCGAAACTACATCGACAACCTGGCTAAAGAAGCAGAAGAGGCAGCAGCAAAAGGAAACATGAAGGAACTGTATGACACCACCAAGAAACTGTCCGGAAAGTTCAGCAGACCAGAACGACCAATCAAAAACAAGGAAGGAAAGACCATCACAAGACTGGACCAACAGCAAGAGGGATGGGCAGAGTATTTTGAAGAACTCCTGAATAGACCGACACCACATAACCCCCCGGACATTCAACCTGCGGAGACTGACTTAGTCATCAACTGTGGAAAGCCCAGCAAGCAGGAAATCCAACAGGCCATTGCACAACTAAAGAATAGTAAGGCAGCAGGACCAGACAACATCCCTGCCGAGGCACTGAAGGCAGACATAGACACCTCGGTAGAGATGCTACACCCCCTGTTCGAGAAGATATGGGAGGAAGAGGAAGGGCCAACAGACTGGAAAGAAGGCTACTTGGTCAAAATACCTAAGAAAGGAGACCTCAGCCAATGCCACAACTACAGAGGAATCATGCTTTTATCAGTGCCAGGAAAAATCTTCAACAGAATCCTCCTCGAGCGAATAAAGAAAGTGGTGGATCGTCAGCTAAGAGACCAGCAGGCAGGCTTCCGACCCAATAGATCATGTGTAGACCAGATTGCAACCCTCCGAATCATAGTTGAACAATCATTGGAATGGAACTCTCCATTATACATCAACTTTGTAGACTACGAGAAGGCATTTGACAGTCTCCACAGAAACACCCTCTGGAAATTGCTTCGACACTACGGCATACCAGAAAAGCTTGTTAACATCATGAGGAACTCCTATGAAGGAATGACCTGCAGAGTCATACACAGCGGGCAGCTCACACGAAGCTTCCAAGTGAAGACCGGAGTAAGGCAAGGCGGTATACTGTCCCCCTTCCTCTTCCTCCTGGCCATTGACTGGATATTGAAGACCACAACGGCACAGAGGAGAAACGGGATCCAGTGGACACTCTGAACACAACTGGACGACCTAGACTTCGCAGACGACCTTGCCCTACTATCCCACAGTCGACAACAGATGCAGGAGAAGACAAACATACTGGCAGACACCTCAACACAACTAGGCCTCAACATCCACCAAGCAAAGACCAAAATCCTAAAGATCAACACAAACAACGAAGACCCAGTAAACCTGGAGGGAACAGCACTCGAGGAAGTAGAATCCTTCACCTACCTAGGTAGCATCATAGACAAGAAGGGTGGCACGGAGGCAGATGTCAGAGCAAGAATCAGCAAGGCAAGGGCCTCATACATCCACTAAAGAACATCTGGAGCTCCAAGGTAATCAGTCAGCAGACAAAGATCAGACTCTTCAAATCCAACATCAAGCCAGTACTCCTATACGGATCAGAGACGTGGAGGACAACCAAGATCACAATGACTAGAGTGCAGTCATTCATCAACAGATGCCTGAGGCGGATCCTGAACATCCACTGGCCAGATACCATCAGTAACAACGATCTCTGGCAGAGAACGGGCGAACAACCAGTGGAAGAACAAATCAAGAGAAGAAGGTGGGGATGGATCGGCCACACACTACGCAAACCAAACACCAGCACCACCAGACAGGCCCTTAGATGGAACCCCCAAGGCAAAAGGAAGAGAGGCCGGCCCAAGAACACCTGGCGCAGGGACTTGGAGACAGACATCACACAGAGTGGACTATCATGGAAACAGCTGGAAAGCAAAGCACAGGACAGAGGACCCTGGCGAACTGTTGTCGACGGCCTATGCTCCTCCAAAAGGAGCGATAGGCGTAAGTAAGTAAGTAACTGTGTTACTAACATAAACAAGCACCTGTGTTAACATAGACAAGCTACTGTGTTACTAACATAAACAAGCACCTGTGTTAACATAGACAAGCTACTGTGTTATTAACATAAACAAGCACCTGTGTTAACATAGACAAGCTACTGTGTTATTAACATAAACAAGCTACTGTGTTAACAAAGACAAGCTACTGTGTTACTAACATAAACAAGCACCTGTGTTAACATAGACACGCTACTGTGTTACTAACAAAGACAAGTTACTGTCTTACTAATATAGACAAGCTACTGTGTTACTAACAAAGACAAGCTACTGTGTTACTAACATAGACAAGCTACTGTGTTACTAACATAAACAAGCTACTGTGTTAACATAGACATGCTACTGTGTTACTAATATTGACAAGCTACTGTGTTACTGCCTTTCTGGAGCACATTTTGACTTGTTGTTGAATGCTCCTATAATGTAACTCTAAATGACAATCAGAGCAACTTGAATTACGTTTGTGCAGCCTTTTGCTCAAAAGTTATCAACGTTTCATTTTCAGAGTCTCTTTTGACAATCTCTTCGAGAGCTGTTTTCAGTCATTAACAGAGCTGTTCTAAAAGTGTCCAAGTGGCCTGTTCTGAGAGTGGACTGTTTTTTGCATTCGTTCTCAAGTTATATCAAACTATCAAAGTGTTGTTTTCTGCCTTTCTGGAGCACATTTTGACTTGTTGTTAAATGCTCCTATAATGTAACTCTAAATGACAATCAGAGTATGTTGAATTACGTGTGTGCAGCCTTTTGCTCAAAAGTTATCAATGTTTCGTTTTCAGAGTCTCTTTTGACAATCTCTTAAAGAGCTGATTTCAGTCATTAACAGAGCTGTCCAAGAGGCCTGTTCTGAGAGTGGACTGTTTTTTGCATTCGTTCTCAAGTTATATCAAAGTGTTGTTTTCTGCCTTTCTGGTGCACATTTTCACTTGTTGTTGAATGCTCCTATAATGTAACTCTAAATGACAATCAGAGCAACTTGAATTACGTGTGTGCAACCTTTTGCTCAAAAGTTATCAACGTTTCGTTTTCCGTGGACAAGCTACTGTGTTACTAATATAGACAATCTACTGTGTTACTAACATAAACAAGCACCTGTGTTAACATAGACAAGCTACTGTGTTACTACAAGCTCCTGTGTTACTAACATAGACAAGCTACTGTGTTATTAACATAAACAAGCACCTGTGTTAACATTGACAAGCTACTGTGTTACTAACATAAACAAGCACCTGTGTTAACATAGACAAGCTACTGTGTTACTAACATAGACAAGCTACTGTGTTATTAACTTTAACAAGCAGCTGTGTTAACAAAGACAAGCTACTGTGTTACTAACATAGACAAGCTACTGTGTTATTAACATAAACAAGCAGCTGTGTTAACAAAGACAAGCTACTGTGTTACTAACAAAGACAAGCTACTGTGTTATTAACATAAACAAGCACCTGTGTTAACATAGAGCTACTGTGTTACTAACATAAACAAGCACCTGTGTTAACATAGACATGCTACTGTGTTACTAATATTGACAAGCTACTGTGTTACTAACATAAACAAGCACCTGTGTTAACATAGACAAGCTACTGTGTTACTAACATAAACAAGCACCTGTGTTAACATAGACACGCTACTGTGTTACTAAGCTACTGTGTTATTAACATAGACAAGCTACTGTGTTATTAACATAAACAAGCACCTGTGTTAACATAGACAAGCTACTGTGTTACTAACATAAACAAGCACCTGTGTTAACATAGACACGCTACTGTGTTACTAACAAAGACAAGTTACTGTCTTACTAATATAGACAAGCTACTGTGTTAACATAGACATGCTACTGTGTTACTAACATAGACAAGCTACTGTGTTAACATAGACATGCTACTGTGTTACTAATATTGACAAGCTACTGTGTTACTGCCTTTCTGGAGAACATTTTGACTTGTATGGAGCACATTTTGACTTGTTAAATGCTCCTATAATGTAACTCTAAATGACAATCAGAGTATGTTGAATTACGTGTGTGCGGCCTTTTGCTCAAAAGTTATCAACGTTTCATTTTCAGAGTCTCTTTTGACAATCTCTTCGAGAGCTGTTTTCAGTCATTAACAGAGCTGTTCTAAAAGTGTCCAAGTGGCCTGTTCTGAGAGTGGACTGTTTTTTGCATTCGTTCTCAAGTTATATCAAACTATCAAAGTGTTGTTTTCTGCCTTTCTGGAGCACATTTTGACTTGTTGTTAAATGCTCCTATAATGTAACTCTAAATGACAATCAGAGTATGTTGAATTACGTGTGTGCAGCCTTTTGCTCAAAAGTTATCAATGTTTCGTTTTCAGAGTCTCTTTTGACAATCTCTTAAAGAGCTGATTTCAGTCATTAACAGAGCTGTCCAAGAGGCCTGTTCTGAGAGTGGACTGTTTTTTGCATTCGTTCTCAAGTTATATCAAAGTGTTGTTTTCTGCCTTTCTGGTGCACATTTTCACTTGTTGTTGAATGCTCCTATAATGTAACTCTAAATGACAATCAGTGCAACTTGAATTACGTGTGTGCAACCTTTTGCTCAAAAGTTATCAACGTTTCGTTTTCCGTGGACAAGCTACTGTGTTACTAATATAGACAATCTACTGTGTTACTAACATAAACAAGCACCTGTGTTAACGTAGACAAGCTACTGTGTTACTACAAGCTCCTGTGTTACTAACATAGACAAGCTACTGTGTTATTAACATAAACAAGCACCTGTGTTAACATTGACAAGCTACTGTGTTACTAACATAAACAAGCACCTGTGTTAACATAGACAAGCTACTGTGTTACTAACATAGACAAGCTACTGTGTTATTAACTTTAACAAGCAGCTGTGTTAACAAAGACAAGCTACTGTGTTACTAACATAGACAAGCTACTGTGTTATTAACATAAACAAGCAGCTGTGTTAACAAAGACAAGCTACTGTGTTACTAACAAAGACAAGCTACTGTGTTATTAACATAAACAAGCACCTGTGTTAACATAGAGCTACTGTGTTACTAACATAAACAAGCACCTGTGTTAACATAGACATGCTACTGTGTTACTAATATTGACAAGCTACTGTGTTACTAACATAAACAAGCACCTGTGTTAACATAGACAAGCTACTGTGTTACTAACATAAACAAGCACCTGTGTTAACATAGACACGCTACTGTGTTACTAAGCTACTGTGTTATTAACATAGACAAGCTACTGTGTTATTAACATAAACAAGCACCTGTGTTAACATAGACAAGCTACTGTGTTACTAACATAAACAAGCACCTGTGTTAACATAGACACGCTACTGTGTTACTAACAAAGACAAGTTACTGTCTTACTAATATAGACAAGCTACTGTGTTAACATAGACATGCTACTGTGTTACTAACATAGACAAGCTACTGTGTTAACATAGACATGCTACTGTGTTACTAATATTGACAAGCTACTGTGTTACTGCCTTTCTGGAGCACATTTTGACTTGTATGGAGCACATTTTGACTTGTTAAATGCTCCTATAATGTAACTCTAAATGACAATCAGAGTATGTTGAATTACGTGTGTGCAACCTTTTGCTCAAAAGTTATCAATGTTTCGTTTTCAGAGTCTCTTTTGACAATCTCTTAAAGAGCTGATTTCAGTCATTAACAGAGCTGTCAGGCACGCGGGAAGGTATTTTGACTGGGGGTGCTGAGGTGCTGTCTATATACGCTACAGGGAAAAAAATTGCCAGGGGAAAAAGTATAACGATTTCTCTCCCTCCCTCCCTCCCTCCCTCTCGCTGATTGCTCGTTCGCTCACACGCACACAGTGGCATAACGACGGGCCCCAATGCACGGGCAATAATAGTTAAGCACGCACGCACCCGCACACTACAAAGACGTAACGTTAAATATTTTACCAACAATGTGTTGGAATTTACAGTAATTTCCACTCAGCTCACAGTGTCCCACAATGTCCACAAACATGATGTTGACCATTATTACAGACAGCACTCCATGTCGATTGTTATTGCCTCTTAACGGAAGCCCTTCGCTGCCGAAGAATCGGATGGATCTGAATATCAGTTCTAATACGTTTCTGGCCGTCTGTTGCTCTTTCTCAACAACGTCCGACAGTAGAGCATTAATGGGAGTGTATTTAAGCTCAGCATCTTCTTCCAACTCCACTTCAATTGTTCTGGCTGATTTAGCATTTTTGCTAAAGAACTCAGAGATTCCCTAGCAAGATATGACCATGTGATCACTAACATTAAAACGAACACATTTTTACATTTATTACAAAAAACACATTTATTTTTATTCCCAAAAGCAACAATAGTTATTATATTGTTTTAAATTATTGTTTGAATAATATTTTTATTTTTTAAATTCAGGCAGGAGGAGCTCCTTCTGCCTGCCGCTAGGGGGTGCTGCAGCACCCTCAGCACCCCCCTTCCCGCGTCCCTGAGAGCTGTCCAAGAGGCCTGTTCTGAGAGTGGACTGTTTTTTGCATTCGTTCTCAAGTTATATCAAAGTGTTGTTTTCTGCCTTTCTGGAGCACATTTTGACTTGTTGTTGAATGCTCCTATAATGTAACTCTAAATGACAATCAGAGCAACTTGAATTACGTGTGTGCAGCCTTTTGCTCAAAAGTTATCAACGTTTCGTTTTCAGTGGACAAGCTACTGTGTTACTAACATAAACAAGCTACTGTGTTAACATAGACAAGCTACTGTGTTACTAACATAAACAAGCACCTGTGTTAACATAGACAAGCTACTGTGTTACTAAGCTACTGTGTTATTAACATAGACAAGCTACTGTGTTATTAACATAAACAAGCTACTGTGTTAACATAGACAAGCTACTGTGTTACTTACATAAACAAGCACCTGTGTTAACATAGACACGCTACTGTGTTACTAACAAAGACAAGTTACTGTGTTACTAACATAGACATGCTACTGTGTTACTAATATTGACAAGCTACTGTGTTACTGCCTTTCTGGAGCACATTTTGACTTGTTGTTGAATGCTCCTATAATGTAACTCTAAATGACAATCAGAGCAACTTGAATTACGTTTGTGCAGCCTTTTGCTCAAAAGTTATCAATGTTTCGTTTTCAGAGTCTCTTTTGACAATCTCTTAAAGAGCTGATTTCAGTCATTAACAGAGCTGTCCAAGAGGCCTGTTCTGAGAGTGGACTGTTTTTTGCATTCGTTCTCAAGTTATATCAAAGTGTTGTTTTCTGCCTTTCTGGAGCACATTTTGACTTGTTGTTGAATGCTCCTATAATGTAACTCTAAATGACAATCAGAGCAACTTGAATTACGTGTGTGCAGCCTTTTGCTCAAAAGTTATCAACGTTTCGTTTTCAGTGGACAAGCTACTGTGTTACTAACATAAACAAGCACCTGTGTTAATATAGACAAGCTACTGTGTTACTAATATAGACAATCTACTGTGTTACTAACAAAAACAAGCACCTGTGTTAACGTAGACAAGCTACTGTGTTACTACAAGCACCTGTGTTAACAATGACAAGCTACTGTGTTATTAACATAAACAAGCACCTGTGTTAACATTGACAAGCTACTGTGTTACTAACATAAACAAGCACCTGTGTTAACATAGACATGCTACTGTGTTACTAATATTGACAAGCTACTGTGTTACTAACATAAACAAGCACCTGTGTTAACATAGACAAGCTACTGTGTTACTAACATAAACAAGCACCTGTGTTAACATAGACACGCTACTGTGTTACTAAGCTACTGTGTTATTAACATAGACAAGCTACTGTGTTATTAACATAAACAAGCACCTGTGTTAACATAGACAAGCTACTGTGTTATTAACATAAACAAGCTACTGTGTTAACATAGACAAGCTACTCTGTTACTAACATAAACAAGCACCTGTGTTAACATAGACACGCTACTGTGTTACTAACAAAGACAAGTTACTGTGTTACTAACATAGACAAGCTACTGTGTTTACATCGACATGCTACTGTGTTACTAATATTGACAAGCTACTGTGTTACTGCCTTTCTGGAGCACATTTTGACTTGTTGTTGAATGCTCCTATAATGTAACTCTAAATGACAATCAGAGCAACTTGAATTACGTTTGTGCAGCCTTTTGCTCAAACGTTATCAACGTTTCGTTTTCAGAGTCTCTTTTGACAATCTCTTCGAGAGCTGTTTTCAGTCATTAACAGAGCTGTTCTAAAAGTGTCCAAGCGGCCTGTTCTGAGAGTGGACTGTTTTTTGCATTCGTTCTCAAGTTATATCAAAGTGTTGTGTTCTGCCTTTCTGGAACACATTTTGACTTGTTGTTGAATGCTCCTATAATGTAACTCTAAATGACAATCAGAGCAACTTGAATTACGTGTGTGCAGCCTTTTGCTCAAAAGTTATCAACGTTTCGTTTTCAGTGGACAAGCTACTGTGTTACTAATATTGACAAGCTACTGTGTTACTAACATAAACAAGCACCTGTGTTAACATAGACAAGCTACTGTGTTACTAACATAAACAAGCACCTGTGTTAACATAGACACGCTACTGTGTTACTAAGCTACTGTGTTATTAACATAGACAAGCTACTGTGTTATTAACATAAACAAGCACCTGTGTTAACATAGACAAGCTACTGTGTTATTAACATAAACAAGCTACTGTGTTAACATAGACAAGCTACTCTGTTACTAACATAAACAAGCACCTGTGTTAACATAGACACGCTACTGTGTTACTAACAAAGACAAGTTACTGTGTTACTAACATAGACAAGCTACTGTGTTTACATCGACATGCTACTGTGTTACTAATATTGACAAGCTACTGTGTTACTGCCTTTCTGGAGCACATTTTGACTTGTTGTTGAATGCTCCTATAATGTAACTCTAAATGACAATCAGAGCAACTTGAATTACGTTTGTGCAGCCTTTTGCTCAAACGTTATCAACGTTTCGTTTTCAGAGTCTCTTTTGACAATCTCTTCGAGAGCTGTTTTCAGTCATTAACAGAGCTGTTCTAAAAGTGTCCAAGCGGCCTGTTCTGAGAGTGGACTGTTTTTTGCATTCGTTCTCAAGTTATATCAAAGTGTTGTGTTCTGCCTTTCTGGAACACATTTTGACTTGTTGTTGAATGCTCCTATAATGTAACTCTAAATGACAATCAGAGCAACTTGAATTACGTGTGTGCAGCCTTTTGCTCAAAAGTTATCAACGTTTCGTTTTCAGTGGACAAGCTACTGTGTTACTAACATAAACAAGCACCTGTGTTAATATAGACAAGCTACTGTGTTACTAATATAGACAATCTACTGTGTTACTAACAAAAACAAGCACCTGTGTTAACGTAGACAAGCTACTGTGTTACTACAAGCTCCTGTGTTACTAACATAGACAAGCTACTGTGTTATTAACATAAACAAGCACCTGTGTTAACATTGACAAGCTACTGTGTTACTAACATAAACAAGCACCTGTGTTAACATAGACAAGCTACTGTGTTACTAACATAGACAAGCTACTGTGTTATTAACATAAACAAGCAGCTGTGTTACTAACAAAGACAAGCTACTGTGTTACTAACATAAACAAGCACCTGTGTTAACATAGAGCTACTGTGTTACTAACATAAACAAGCACCTGTGTTAACATAGACATGCTACTGTGTTACTAATATTGACAAGCTACTGTGTTACTAACATAAACAAGCACCTGTGTTAACATAGACAAGCTACTGTGTTACTAACATAAACAAGCACCTGTGTTAACATAGACACGCTACTGTGTTACTAAGCTACTGTGTTATTAACATAGACAAGCTACTGTGTTATTAACATAAACAAGCTACTGTGTTAACATAGACAAGCTACTGTGTTACTAACATAAACAAGCACCTGTGTTAACATAGACACGCTACTGTGTTACTAACAAAGACAAGTTACTGTGTTACTAACATAGACAAGCTACTGTGTTAACATAGACATGCTACTGTGTTACTAATATTGACAAGCTACTGTGTTACTGCCTTTCTGGAGCACATTTTGACTTGTTGTTGAATGCTCCTTTAATGTAACTCTAAATGACAATCAGAGCAACTTGAATTACGTTTGTGCAGCCTTTTGCTCAAAAGTTATCAACGTTTCGTTTTCAGAGTCTCTTTTGACAATCTCTTCGAGAGCCGTTTTCAGTCACTAACAGAGCTGTTCTAAAAGTGTCCAAGCGGCCTGTTCTGAGAGTGGACTGTTTTTTGCATTCGTTCTCAAGTTATATCAAACTATCAAAGTGTTGTTTTCTGCCTTTCTGGAGCACATTTTGACTTGTTGTTAAATGCTCCTATAATGTAACTCTAAATGACAATCAGAGTATGTTGAATTACGTGTGTGCAGCCTTTTGCTCAAAAGTTATCACTGTTTCGTTTTCAGAGTCTCTTTTGACAATCTCTTAAAGAGCTGATTTCAGTCATTAACAGAGCTGTCCATGAGGCCTGTTCTGAGAGTGGACTGTTTTTTGCATTCGTTCTCAAGTTATATCAAAGTGTTGTTTTCTGCCTTTCTGGAGCACATTTTGACTTGTTGTTGAATGCTCCTATAATGTAACTCTAAATGTCAATCAGAGCAACTTGAATTACGTGTGTGCAGCCTTTTGCTCAAAAGTTATCAACGTTTCGTTTTCAGTGGACAAGCTACTGTGTTACTAACATAAACAAGCACCTGTGTTAATATAGACAAGCTACTGTGTTACTAATATAGACAATCTACTGTGTTACTAACAAAAACAAGCACCTGTGTTAACGTAGACAAGCTACTGTGTTACTACAAGCACCTGTGTTAACAATGACAAGCTACCGTGTTACTAACATAGACAAGCTACTGTGTTATTAACATAAACAAGCACCTGTGTTAACATTGACAAGCTACTGTGTTACTAACATAAACAAGCACCTGTGTTAACATAGACATGCTACTGTGTTACTAATATTGACAAGCTACTGTGTTACTAATGTAACAGAGTTGGGAATGTATGTTTAGTTGTGGTGAATGTAGATGAGTTTCGCCGTGCTTGAGCAGCCCTGGTTGTTGTTGGAGCCCCTTTTGGAGTTTGGGTGTACTGCAGGTCTGCGCTTTCTTTTGTCCTTCTGTTGTTGCCGTACTTACGGTGGTACCAGAACATGGCTGCCATCTTAATGGGTATGTGCGTGATATAAAATGCTCCTCGTGTTTTGTTGTTTGTGTGGAGAATCTTGTAATGTAGGGTGAAAATGTTGGTGTAGTACTGTGCTGTTTGTTTTTACATGTATTGTGATGATGTGAAACAGAACATTTATTGTATGTTATTTTGAACGCGCAGATTCACAAGAGTTGCAGACCAGAGAAGAATTGTGTTTTATATGTCTTCTCTGCAGGTATGTTGCTCCACATGTTGTTTGTAATTGTTATTTGTAATGTTTGAGGGAAATTTGTGTTCTTTCTGTAAACAAATTATCCTGATGTGAAATATACATACACGGTGGGACAACCAGAACATGGCTGCCATCTTAATGGATTCACAAGAGTTGCAGACCAGAGAAGAATTGTGTTTTATATGTCTTCTCTGCAGGTCAAATAAAAGAATTGGTTGAAGAAAGTTTGTCTGTTTGACCATCGTTACACTGGTGCCGTGACACGTCGATCTCAAGATCAGCTGAACGCCGATCTCCGTGGATGCTGCGTGGATGCCAGGTCTTAGTGTGATAGATCAAGTGTGGTCAGAGTATTATAGTAAATGGTCATTCAGTCTGAGGTCTGTGATTACATCAGTTTAAAAAGTGCTTTGATTGTTTTGGTTTTTATGTCCTGCTGTAACTTTATATTTTTTTTTAAACATTATTATTATTATTTTTTTTTTCATTCAGTAATATTACACAACGCAAGTCTGTACCACTATGGCTCAGAGGCCAGGTTTTAATGATGAGATTTTTGCCAGTCCAGTGTTGCCTATGGGGAGGGGTGCATGGGGGGCATGTCAGAGCAGAGCAGACAGTGCTGTCATCGGTGGGTTGAATAGTAGGGAGGTGGGGTGTTCCCAGTTGTTTACTGACAGTGGTAGAGGCACAGGGTCAGGTCAGGACCCAGGTTGTGTTGCTGTCGGACAGTTTACAGGGGAGGCTCCTCCCACATCCACACCCAGTGTTAATGACACTGAAGCTCTTCATCACCTTTCAGACATGATGGGTCAGCTAGGTGCTCAGATTGGCGAGTCCATTGTAACCAAGTTAATTTCAGCTGGTGTAGTTCACTCAAGTAGTATGAGCAGTGCACACCTCAACTGCACATCGCCTCCAGATCCTGTAACTGATCCTAATGTTGTTAGACAGGAGGTTCCGCGCGTTACTGTGAATGTAAAATCAGACAGGGAACCACCAATGTTCCGAGGTGATAGTTCTGATAAGTGTTCAGTCCAGGACTGGATTGACATGTCTAAAGCTTATCTGAGAAAGCAGAAATGTCCAATGCATGAACAGGCTGAGGAGACACTGGCAAGGCTGATGGGTAAGGCAAAGGATGTCGTGAGGGTTGGTTTGCGTAGCGATCAGACACTTGATGTGAAGCAGAACCCTGATCTCATCTATGATATCCTTCTCAAGTACTTCAGTGATGTGTCATCATGCCTCCCGTTGTCAGATTTCTATGCCACTCTACCCAGACCCAATGAGAACCCTGTAGACTACTGGTTGAGGATCAACAAAGCAGCTGATGTAGCTGGTGAGGGCCTTCGCAGACAAGGTAGGAGGATGGAGAACGTGGGTGAAGAGGTAGCACGGATGTTTGTCAGGCATTGCCCGGACTCTGGACTATCCCGTATTCTGGAATGCAAGGCTATTGAGGAGTGGAGCTCACGAGACATACAGTTGAAGATTGATAATTATCAGAGAGAGCTGAGAGCCTCTGGCAGGACCGGTAGTTCTGTGCCATTGAAGAGCCATGCCACCGCCCTCCACACTGTGCAGTCTCATCCAGAGCCTTCGATTCAGTCTGTGTCTGAGCAGTGTTCCACCCAGTACCCCCCTGCTCCTGCCCATAGTCCAGTGTACTACACACAGTGTCCGCCTTCTACCCTCATTCCTTCCCAGGACCATGCTTTAGGCCAGCTTCCGTGCCACTCCTCCGCGACTGCTGTGGCCCAGAACACTCAGCAATCTGAAGACAGGATTCTTGCTCGCATTATGGAGAGGCTGGAGCAGATGATAGGGAAAGTGCAGCAGCGTGACAGTGCTCCTTGTGGCGGAAGATACCAGGGTGGCGCCCGTGAGAAGGCCTGCCGAGTCTGTGATGACAGTAGACACACTACCATCTCACACTGCATGTCAGAGAAGCTGTGCTTTGTCTGTTTAGCCCCAGGTCACACAAAAGTTGAGTGTCCCACCAGGTCGTCCCGAGCACCTCAGCCTCAGGGAAACTAGGTGGCCTGTATTCAGAGGGAGAAAGTATAGGTCGCCAAGTAAACTCCCATTGTGAGGACGAATCTAGTGCTGAGACAGTGTATATAGCTCTCAAAAGCTCAAGTGATAACTCTGAAGATATTGTTTATCAGAATACGCATACAATTAGTGGTAGTGACAGCCTTTTCTACACACCTGTGACAGTTGGTAATACAGTGACTCTAAATGCTATGCTAGACAGTGGGTCTATGGCTTGTACAATGAGTAAGACGGCAGAGGGAAAGCTTAGAGAGGTTGGAGTTGCTACAGAGCATAACCAGTTCAGTTCAAATGTGGTGCTTGTTGGCTGTGGTGGTCGCCGTGTCAAGCCTGAGTCAGCTTTCAACGTGGAAATGGAGGTGTATGGCTATAGGATTATGGTTCCCACTCTGGTAGTTGAAGGCCAGCATGATGAGTTGATACTAGGCACCAATGTTATTAAATATATCCTCCGGCAGTATAAGCAATGTGATGGCTACTGGAAGGCTGTGTCTACGCCCTGTCCTGCTGGCGATCCAGAATCTGAACAGTTTCTCTCGATGCTCGCTGTTCTGAACCGTTGGTGAGGTGACGTCATACCTGACAAGATAGGCACAGTCAGGTGCAACTCAGCCGTGTGTCTTGAGCCTGGTCGGGAGTACCTGATGTGGGGCAAGCTACCCAAGTCCACTATTGTGTCTCCTGGTAGCGCTGTGATGACAGAGCCCACATCGTGTCGCTCAGCTCCAAGAGGGGTTCTGGTGGCCAGAGTTGTTACTCCTTTGTGGGGAGACGGATGGGTTCCATTGAAGCTGATCAACTCGTCCGACAGGCCCGTCTTGGTAAGACGCAATGCTAAATTGGCCGACGTCTTCTCCTGCATTGCGCTCGAGGACATGGATGAGACCGGACCTGCTGAGGTCCCACTACTCAGTTTCTGTCAAGTAACCCCGTCCAGTGAAAATGCGGCCCGCACTGTTGATGAGGAACTGAAGTACATGGGATTGAGTGGGCTCGACATACACTCCTGTGACGTGTCTGAACAGTGTAGAAGCAAGATGGCTGACCTGGTTGTGCGCTACGAGGACATCTTCTCACGCCATCACCTGGATTGTGGAGAGGCAAAGGGCTTCATACATCGCATTCACCTCTCAGATCACAGGCCATTCCGGCTCCCATTCAGACGAGTGCCCCCCAGTCAGTATCAGAAGTTGCGCCAAGTACTGAGTGAGATGGAGGAGAAAGATATAATCAGGAAGTCAACCAGTGAATATGCATCTCCGTTGGTTCTTGTATGGAAAAAGAACGAGATCTCTGTATCTGTACAGACTTTCGCTGGCTGAACAAGAGGACCCTGAAGGATGCTCACCCTCTCCCTCACCAGGCCGACTGCTTAGCTGCACTTGGAGGTAACTCCTTGTTTAGTACTATGGATCTAACCTCAGGGTTTTATAACATGCCACTACACGAGGATGACAGAAAGTACTCTGCCTTTACAACACCTATGGGCTTGTATGAGTATAATCGCCTCCCGCAGGGCCTCTGTAATAGTCCTGGGAGCTTCATGCGTATGATGACTAGCATTTTCGGAGACCAGAACTATCTGAGCTTACTGGTTTATCTGGATGATTTATTGGTGTATGCCCCTGATGAGAGGACAGCTCTGGAACGCTTGGAGATGGTGTTCAGTAGACTGCGTGGTCATAACCTGAAATTGGCCCCCAAGAAGTGTTTTTTTCTCCGGAAATCCGTCAAATTCCTCGGCCACATAATTAATGACAACGGTGTGTTGACTGATCCCAGCAAAGTTGAGAGCATCGCAAAGATGACAAGTGCTGACCTGATGGAAGCGGACGGTGTAACCCCCTCACAGAAACGAATCAGATCTTTCTTGGGGATGATCAATTATTACCAGCACTTTGTGCCTAGCTTCTCCGCTATTGCAAAGCCTCTCTTCTCTCTGTTGACGGGCCAGAAGAGAAAAGGGAAGGTGAAACAGTCCAAACAAAGGTCACAAAGCAGGAAGTTGAATGTTACTGACTGGACCCCCGAAACGGAGCAGGCTTTCCAGAAGCTGAAAACGGCGCTGGTTGAGACGGCTGTCCTGGCTCACCCTGACTTCAGCCGTCCCTTCATGCTGTCAACGGACGCGTCCCTTGATGGCATCGGTGCTGTCCTGTCGCAGATCCAAGAGGGTGAAGACCGAGCGAGGCCAATCGCATTCGCCAGCAAGTCCCTCTCTCAGTCTCAGAGAAACTACCCAGCCCATCGGTTGGAATTCCTAGCCTTGAAGTGGAGTGTCTGTGACAAGTTCAGCCATTGGTTGAAGGGGCATGATTTCACTGTTTGGACGGACAATAATCCATTGACTCATATCATGACGAAGCCCAAGCTGGACTGCTGCGAGCAACGATGGGTGGCTAAGTTAGCGAGCTATAACTTCGACATCAAGTACGTGCCAGGCCCACAGAATGTTGTCGCTGATGCCTTGAGTCGTGTGCCTTTCGTCAAGCAGAGAGTCAGTCACAGATTACTTGAAGAGCCCTACAAGAATCTCCTCTCCGAAGTCCAGGATGTGTCGAGTGCTTCTGTACAGGACAGTAGTGTATATGGGGCACTTTTCTTTGATCTCGATTTCCTTTGTTCTTTTTTATGAGGGGGGGTCATAAAACAATTTCCTTTGTTCTTTTTTATGAGGGGTGGGGTCATAAAACATGGGCTCTTTTACAGAAGGGGGGGTTTATTTACCCCCCGCGTTGTGGTTTTATTAACCCTCGCCATTTGCTCAGAACACGCAGGTGTTTAGGAAGGGGGGGGGGGCAAAACGAATGTTGTTAGAAAGAGACTTAGGGTTAAAAATGAAATTAGAGGAAAAGATGCCCAGTGGGAGCGAACTCTCTCTCCGGTCGAGACAACATATAATAACATATAATACTCACATTATCATGTCCTTTCGGGCTTTCATGTGGCCAGGGGGTGGCATACTGGCTCCCTAAAAAAGTTATCTGACTAAAGTCTATCTGACTCTAACTCTAACTCTTAAGAGAGTGAACGTGGGTTTCGTATCAGCAGTCAGATATGCGTTCAGACAGCCTCTGTTGTTAGAGTACTACTCCCAACCACTACTCCCAACCCCTCTCTCTCTCTCTGAAGCGTCATTCTGGAGTTGCTTTTTCACGCCTCTCTGCTACTCCCAACCCCTCTCTCTGAAGAGTCATTCTGACAGCAAGAGACAGGCCAATAGTAGTGACTACCCCATCCCTGGCATATTACTTTTTCAGGGATTACATCTTATGTTTATAGAAATAGACTGTAAATTGTAGTAATGACAACAATTGGCTTTATCGCAACAATTATAATGAGAAATTCTGTTGAAACACTCTTGACTACAAGAGAACCACAATGAATGAATCAAATGAATCAATGTAATCGCGTTATTTCCAGATTGTAAGCTTTCAAATGATGTGTCATACATAGACATCGGGGGAAAATGTAAGACACCATGAGTATTTGAAACTTGTTAACCCTGAAAACTAAACATTTCAGGGTTGTAGTAAAGTCTATCTGACTCTAACTCTAACTCTTAAGAGAGTGAACGGGGGTTTCGTATCAGCAGTCAGATATGCGTTCAGACAGCCTCTGTTGTTAGACAGACACATCGAGTCGCTTTTTCACGCCTCTCTGCTACTCCCAACCCCTCTCTCTGAAGAGTCATTCTGACAGCAAGAGACAGGCCAATAGTAGTGACTACCCCATCCCTGGCATATTACTTTTTCAGGGATTACATCTTATGTTTATAGAAATAGACTGTAAATTGTAGTAATGACAACAATTGGCTTTATCGCAACAATTATAATTAGAAATTCTGTTGAAACACTCTTGACTACAAGAGAACCACAATGAATGAATCAAATGAATCAATGTAATCGCGTAATTTCCAGATTGTAAGCTTTCAAATGATGTGTCATACATAGACATCGGGGAAAAATGTAAGACACCATGAGTATTTGAAACTTGTTAACCCTGAAAACTAAACATTTCAGGGTTGTAGTAAAGTCTATCTGACTCTAACTCTAACTCTTAAGAGAGTGAACGGGGGTTTCGTATCAGCAGTCAGATATGCGTTCAGACAGCCTCTGTTGTTAGACAGACACATCGAGTTGCTTTTTCACGCCTCTCTGCTACTCCCAACCCCTCTCTCTGAAGAGTCATTCGGACAGCAAGAGACAGGCCAATAGTAGTGACTACCCCATCCCTGGCATATTACTTTTTCAGGGATTACATCTTATGTTTATAGAAATAGACTGTACTATTGTAGTAATGGCAACAATTGGCTTTATCGCAACAATTATAATTAGAAATTCTGTTGAAACACTCTTGACTACAAGAGAACCACAATGAATGAATCAAATGAGTCCTGCTTTTTTATGAGGGTGGGGTCATAAAACATAAGCTCTTTTACAGCAGGGAGGGGGGCTTATTTGCCCCAGCGTTGTGGGTTTATTCACCCAGCCAGTTGTTCACCATAGAAATCTCAGTGTTTTATATCTAGTACAGAATTTGTTTTTCCAGGGTAAAACCAGTAGGACAATTAGCTTGAACACAAACTATTTAGTGTTATTTAAAAAAAACGTGATAATAATCAAATCTCTGTATTGGCTAGACAAATGTATCCTGGTAATACTAAATATTTTATGGAGTCATTTAAAGATGCTACAGAAGTCCCTTATGGGTATTTGTTGGTTGATTATAAAGCTAAAACGCCAGAGGCCTATCGTCTCAGAACAGCTTTATGCTCCACTTATCAGGTTGTGTACAAACAGAGGAAGAGGAGTGGCTGAAATGTCTGCTAGATTAGAACGTCATTTATCGCTACTACAACTGTTGATGAAATCTAAGCCGGGGGAAATACGGGCTATTTTAAAGAATGCTTCAAAAGATCTAATTCAGGCATTGTGTGAAGTCGCATTGAACGTGCTGTGTGGTACTATTCCTCTATCAAAGACACAATTTAAAAGACTGTCAAAGGTTAAGTCTAATCTGAAAATCATAGCTGACAAAAAGATTCCTATATCGAGAAAAAAGAGGGTTATCAATCAAGAGGGAGGATTTTTATTACCACTTTTAAGCATAGCTGTACCATTTATCACTAGCTTGCTGTCGAGACAGGGTTGAAGCGACATACTACAAGTGTGTACAAACAACCTACTAGTCATTATGGAGAAAATGTATTTGGTGCCGCAAAGAGATGTGGACAAATTACGTGTTGGAGGTCCAACGACTATCAGACAGAGTGCTGAAAATAACATTGATGATTTGATGAGAACCATATTGAATAGAAACGATTTAACTCCACATGACAAAGCACAGCATTACGCTGTGTTACTACAGAGGTATTTAACATTGGTCAGACAGGGGGATAGTGATGTCAATACTTTAAAACTAATTGTGCCAAACAGCTCACCACTCGAGGATGAAGCGACCCCACAGCCAGTGGTTTCTACATCTTTTGCTACAGATAACACAGCTTTAGACGTCTTAAATAATTTACCCCTGAGGAGCAAGAAGAATGCCCAACATATTTTGGCCAAGATGTATAAATCAAGGGTATTAGAGTGGAACGAATCTGGAGAACTTGTGTTGAAAGGGGCAGTCGTGACCGGGTCACACATTTTAGATATTGTTAAACTAGCGACCATGATTCATGCACCTAAAACAAGCGTCAGACCCCACGGTTGGGATGAGTTTGTGCAGGGTTTTTCAGTTTTAAACATACCGCTTTCTACAATACCCAATAGACATGTCAAAGACGAGATTAGTGATGTTAAACATTCTAAAACAAATGTTGATGCTGCCATTGGTGCTGTTAAAACCCCTTCTAGGCGCAGTCTCGCTCTGGCCCCTAAATTCTTAGAGTATGAGGCTTCAGGAACAACGGCCTCTGACAGCCGATCTCGGCGCAAGTCTAAATCAAGGCCAGAATCTCATAGAGGCTTGTTGTGGCATGATTGGAGCTAGATTTGTTATTTTAATTTCATTTATTTACTTGTTTTTTGTTTTAACATTTTTAACCCTTGTTAACATTGTGAATGTATTTCTGCTACAACCAACTTGTATACAATGTTTGTATTTTTTATTTTTATTGTGAATGACTGTGAATGACTATGTTATTGTTTGACTAAAACCCCTTGCTTGACTAAATAAAAATGATTGTAATGATACATGAACTCTGATAATTTATTTGACCAACATTTTATTGCCTTGCACAATCTTACACAATTGTCTGAACATGTTGAACACAACTAAACACATTATGAACACACACACACGGTTGCAACTTTTTCACAAAACGTGTTACCATTGTGTCATTTTTAAACAGATTAGAAGAATATTTAGATATCAACATATCATAGGTGATGCCTCTACACATGTGATTTAAGAAGTAGATACAGTGTTCACCACATGTGACCGATGTGACATCCTGAACTTGTTTGTCTGAGAAATGTATCTCGTCACATGACATGTTTAAAAAGTCATAAATCGATTTAGGAAATCTTGAATGATTTGGAGCATTTCCAAAACTGTCAAAAAAAACACCCAACTCTCTCCAATGATATATAAACTGCCAGCCAATGCTCTCCAGGCTGGTCAGAGGGGTGTGTGTTAATTATCATAGCACTAGGTCTTATTTGTAGAGGTTGCTGGGGCAGTTTATCACAAGCCAAAACACCTAGAAAATGGGTGTTTGCTGATATTGTATCCATGATGGCTGTCAGTTCCACAGTATTCATGATGCTTAATAGTAATCAACTAAAACCTGTCTGCGATCAGACACTTCAATCATACTGTCATATACCGCATAAATTATTAGATTGATGGTATTAGGCAGCGGGGTCCTGAAACGTGTCTCCAGGCGTATGTTACCACTCTTGATCAATGATAGATGCTGACTATTATCCTCGTCAGGTGTCAGATTAAATGCATAAAGAGTGTACCCATTCAGGAAATCGTTACGATCTATGGCCATAGCACTGTTTTTTAAATGTCTCCCTGTTGATAACACCAGTTGATAGAATTCACGAGTCACGCAACCATTAGGGAAGTCCGGTTGTAATGGTTTGGTGGGGAACTGGACACCGTCAACATATATAGCCAGATATTCTAGATTATAATTCTTAAAATTGAATGGGTTCTTGCCATAGTCGCCCGTAAAAGAGTCATTATCAACCATCGCTACCACCACAGACTTGGGCAGGGTTCCTAGAAACAGATTTTCATGGTTTGACACTCTTGAGCCCGCTGGAATGGAAAAATTCTTAAGGGTGACACGGTCCAGGGGGTATTTGGCAGTGTTCGTTAGCAGTGTCTGTGCATGTCCTAAGCGTACGGCCGGTGACAATGAAACTTTCTTGACAAATAAGGACGCAGAGATAAGATTCACTTTGTACAACTCATTGTCCGCAGCATCACGCATCAGACAGAATGCATCCTTTGCTCTAGTCATACGGATTTTAATATCAACACCGTTCAGCATTAACTTTTCCTGAAAAAACATGTCACTGTGTATGGGTGCCATGAGCTCCACCGTGCCACTCAGAGCTGTGTATCTCTGTCTGGCTGTTAAACCATCATTAGCCCCGTCTACAGCGTTTAACACATCCATGTGTCTAGCTGTATCCTTGTAAAAAAGCCCTGTAGAGAATGATGACTTTAATGTCTCCATGTCGTAATTTAGCAAGCATTCTATAAGACAGCGGTAGGGATACGTGTTGCTGCTCTGTGAAATTAGTCGATCGCCTAGTGATATGTCAACCTGTGAAAATATTGTAGCTCCAGGATAGTTGATCAGTCCTACTTTAGCGTTAGCACCTATGGCGGTCCCATCTGCTTTAACAATTTGCAGTCGTGTAAACAGCATGGTATTGTTTAAATCAATGTAATCGCCGCCTGATCCAGCTATATAAAACTCCAATGGCCCTGTGGGTGTTATCGCCGATATAGGTGGAATTTCAACATATGTCGATTTCTCTATAGCTGTCTGTGTTAACGGTATCGTAAAAAGATCTAATTCGGATTTGATGCACTCCCCACTTAGACTATGTAGCAACGCCATCTTTAGAATATGTAGTTTGCTCCTCCGTCGAGTGTTCTGACCTGTCGCCTGTGTTCACTTTTAACAACTGCCCTCACACTCCTTGTAACAGCCTTTTTCCTCTTCTTTGGACGGGAACCTGGAGGCCCTTGCTGCACCGCCCTGCGCTTGGCTGCTCTCTTACGCTTCATCACAACCAGCCCAGAACCATCCCGTCTACCCCCTGCTCTGGACATTACTTTTGCGATCACGTCTGACGCTATACTCTTTGCAGCATTCTTGAGGTGTGGTTTGGCTATGTTGAACCCCTGTTTGAATAACGGAGCTGCGAATCTGAATAAACCTCGAAATATACCCCCTAAACCAGCTCCATGCATCACAACACTCCCTGAAAACCCCGGTATACCATTACCAGCCTGTGCTTTGTAATAATCTATGTACCGGTTGGGGCTAGGGTCGAAATTGCTGTAAAGGGCCATGGTGTAGCAGTAGTGGCGCTAGTCTTTTAGACGTCTTACACTCTAGCCTTCACTCTTCTGAAATGAAGCTTTGCAACAACTTTACCGTATTTAAAAGGCACACACGCGTTCTGATCTGTCTTGACCTCTATAGCGATATCTGTGATGTGTTCTTTTGTTACAGGCACATAGTGGGCCCTGTCGTAGGTGATTGTAACAATCTCTTGATCCTTTCCTGTCATATGTACACATCTCAATAACTGGACGTAGTGATCCCCAACGATTTGGTGATTAATTATATCCGTGTAAACATATAGAGTGTAGAATCCTCCATAAATATCTGCAGGGCGGTGTGCATATATCTTGGTCTGGTTCAAATCTAAAACTTCTTCAGCCAATACATTCTTACCCATAGAACCTCTAGTCGAATCCAACACTCCATATTCCCCATCATTAATACCATCCGTGTATAATCCTAGTATTAGAGCTAATCTCCCTCTGAATTTTATAGTGTATAAATCCTCCACAATCATGAACACCTTGTGTTTTATGGAGCAATAACCGAATATGATGTTGTGTGGTTCTTTTTTTTTTTTTTTTTTTTTTTTTCAGATTTTATCCCTTTTTCACCCAATTTGGTAGCCAATTTAACCCAACTTAGCATCCAATTATCCCCTGCCTATTGCATGGGATCCGCCGCACGACCCCGTGGCCGGCAGTCCCAGAGGAGGGCGCCAGGCAGACTAGGCTGACTGGCTCCTCGAGCCCAGTACCGTTATTCCGGCACCCAGGGGGCGGTGTTGCGCGACGGATCCTAGTCCAGAAATACTCCTATACCCCCCTCGGAAGCGGCCGGCCAATATGCCGCTTCCCGTGTGCCTCGGCCATATCTGGATCTGGCGAGCCGGGATACGAACCCCGGCCCCGGTGGGCAGCATGCACTAGCGGCCAGTGCGTAGACCGCTACACCACCGCGGGGCTGATGTTGTGTGGTTCTAACACTCTGTCAATCTCTGCTACAAGCTCTGACATCTTTGAGTAGAAACCTTCACGTATCTGTAACGTCAGTCGCAATGACCTGTTATCTGTTAACTCTAAAAAAGTGTCTTCAACTGTAAATGTCTGCCATGTTCTAGGGTATTGGAATTCTATTAATCCCACTTGCCATTCGCCTTTTAGTATTAAAGGTTTAGAAATATGTGTCCTATAGTTCGAAATCTTGTTTTCGGGATATACCTTCTGAGAGGCATTGCAAGGTAATGTCATGTAAAACTCTTCACTCTCAGCCATGACTCTACAGAACACCTTCACACACTATGTGTTATGAGCTCTCTCGACTGAAACCCCACACCACCCTTTTATATATTGGTGACGTCGCATTCACGAACCCACGAATTGAACTTCGGGGGCCAGCCGAGCCACTTGACCATTACCATGCACACGCCCCTCTGCTTCTTTCGACGTAACACCTTCTCGACCTTAAACGCCTTGTCGCTGTCAATCTTGATTTTCTGTAACTCGGCCTCATAAAACGACCCGTCGATAAATTCACCGTCATAATCTTTCAATTTGTAAACAGGTGGTATCCTAGCTATCCTTTTTTCTATTGTAAAAAACTCTCGGGTGAATGTCTCTTCATAAGCCTTTTCAAAAACCCCTCGCATTTTAGACACCCTCACTGTGTCCCCCAAATTATATTTAAAAACAGGATTTTGAGTTACGAATGTCATCCCCCCGTACAACGTTTTAAAAACCAATGTTTCGTTTTCGGTACAAACGTCGATAGGCCTCATTTTAATAGAACGATGGTACGATGTATTGTATGAGCCCACCAAATCCTGCAGAACATCTATGTATCTTTTAGAATTAGCATAGGTCAAAAACCTCCACATTCGACCCTTAATAGTTCTGTTAAAACGCTCCACCACACTAGCCTTCAACTCACTCGACGTAGCATAATGGTGTATATCATACTTGTTTGTTAATTTGTGAAATGTTGAGTTGAAAAACTCAGTCCCCTTGTCTGTTTGTAATTTCAGAGGGCTTGTTCCACATTCCAAAATATTTGTAAAACCTTGGGCGACAGCCCCAGCAGTCTTATTCTTTAATGGAATGCACCAGGCAAACTTGCTAAATACATCGATACATGTCAGTATAAATCTGACTCCGTCATTATCGTTTGCATATAACGCCATATCGACCAAATCAGCCTGATATTGTCTATCCTTTCCATAGGCTAACACCTTATTCCTCGGGAAAATAGTTCGTGTAGGCCTGTGTAATGAATAAGTGTCCTCCCCACATAACCACTCTGTTGCTTCATCACTCTTTAAAACCAATCCTGTAGCTTCACGGACACCACGTTTTAATCGAGATTCTCCCCCAAAACACCCCGTAGAAGTAGGGTCGTAATATGTATCCTTCATACTGGTCCCCATGGTCTGTATGTACATCTATCACAACTCAGCACACTTAATGAAAAGAGTTGTGTTTTGTCCCAACGTTTTTATTTCATAGCCACACTTATTTACAATCACACTGCATCTAGGAACTGTAGAAAAAACACACAAGTTGCGATGTCGTCGTTAACCAAGAACCCAGCTAGATCGTCGACGACCTCTGTGACATTGACACATTCATTTTTAGACAGTCTTAACACACAAACATCTGTCACATAGGTACAAAGCCCCACAATACGCCCCACATTGTTACATTTGCCATAAGATTTTAACAATTTTGTAACTAGCAAACCACAAGGTGTTGAGTCACAAAGCTCCACCATCCGCTCCCACTCGTCACATTTTCCTCTAATTTCAGCCATGGTTTTTTTAAGTTTAGAAAGTCTCTTTCTAACAACAATATTCGTTGGATCATCTGTGATGACACAGCATAGCAACATTGATAAATCAAACTTCATGCTCTGCGCATCATAGGTCTTCAGATAGCTCATTAAACAACCCCCCATTGTGTCTGTCAGATGTTGTCTCTCCAGAGGTCTAATGCGTCTCTGACGCTTTTATCACAGTCTGGCTTAATAAGACATTCGCACATCTGTTGCAATTGCGCACATATGAATTTCACTAACTCCAGCTCAAATAGTATGGACTCACAACTCCACGTACCACTAGGGGGTCGACATGCAAATCGTGCGCTTTCAGGACATGTTGCAGAACGCTGTCCATCGAGCCATCTTCATTCGATCGGTGTAGGCCTAAACGATCTCGTATGTATCCAATGTTCATCTCGTAATAGTACGCACATGGTTCATATAAACAGGCATGATGTTTCTGGCTGGGGTGGTTAATTTCACAACCATAACAGTTTTTTGCTACTTTTGCTCCAACGATATTCTCCAATATACGACAAACAGTAGCCTTGATAAGTCTGTAACCCAGAGCTGTCACACTGCTGGAGAGCTTCGGACCTCCCGAAAGATCCACCAGCGTCTCCCACTCGGCTCCCGTGGCGAAGTCGTCCATGATCACTGGTTGTGGCTCTAAACTCTCTTTAGAGCTTGCAGGGTATGAGAGTACAAACAATCCATTCAATCCGCTGGCTTCACTCACACCGTTTTCTTCAGTTATAAAATTATCTGGAACTCCAGAATCGACGTCCATCGCGCGCTCATCGAGAAGTGATTTCATGAAAAGCTCGAATGGCTGATCACGATAATCCTTATGGCTCTTCCTCTTCCGCGGTGCCAACACTAGCGATCCCAGCCGGTCGATTTCGGCGTCTGATCCGATGTCATTGAAATCCATACATGCGAAATCATCACAAGTATCCATTGTTGAGTCCTTGACATTAAAGTGATAGATACAGCAAGGCTATTTAAATACATTTCAAACACTTCTACAACTCCTCCTAGCATCTACGTCAACTTTCGTTTTGACCCAACCCTCCGTTTGGGAGGTGTTGTGAACAACTGGTTGGGTGAATAAACCCACAACGCTGGGGCAAATAAGCCCCCCTCCCTGCTGTAAAAGAGCTTATGTTTTATGACCCCACCCTCATAAAAAAGCAGGACTCATTTGATTCATTCATTGTGGTTCTCTCTAAACCTGTCTGCGATGGGGCACTTCAATCACACTATCATATGCCGCATAAAATACCATCAATCTAATAATTTATGTGGTATATGATAATATGGTTGACGGTATTAGGCAGCGGGTTCCTGAAAAGTGTCTCCTGAGACACCTGGGACGGCTGTAACAGCTGTAACACCTGAGACACCTGGAACACATGGAACACATGGTGTCTCAGTGTCTCAGGTGTCTCAGGTGTTACAGCTGTTACAGCCGTTTCAGCTGTCTCTGATGTCGCTCATTGAGTGAGGTAGGCTAAGGATTTATTTTCGGGCGTAAAATGATACAGTTCTGTTTTTGACTTGACAATCGGTTGTTTCGTTTTGACCCAACCCTCCGTTTGGGAGGTGTTGTGAACAACTGGTTGGGTGAATAAACCCACAACGCTGGGGTAAATAAGCCCCCCTCCCTGCTGTAAAAGAGCTTATGTTTTATGACCCCACCCTCATAAAAAAGCAGGACTCATTTGATTCATTCATTGTGGTTCTCTCTAAACCTGTCTGCGATGGGGCACTTCAATCACACTATCATATTCCGCATAAAATACCATCAATCTAATAATTTATGTGGTATATGATAATATGGTTGACGGTATTAGGCAGCGGGTTCCTGAAAAGTGTCTCCTGAGACACCTGGGACGGCTGGAACAGCTGTAACACCTGAGACACCTGGAACACATGGTGTCTCAGTGTCTCAGGTGTCTCAGGTGTTACAGCTGTTCCAGCCGTTTCAGCTGTCTCTGATGTCGCTCATTGAGTGAGGTAGGCTAAGGATTTATTTTCGGGCGTAAAATGATACAGTTCTGTTTTTGACTTGACAATCGGTTGTTTCGTTTTGACCCAACCCTCCGTTTGGGAGGTGTTGTGTTGTGAACAACTGGCTGGGTGAATAAACCCACAACGCTGGGGGAAATAAGCCCCCCTCCCTGCTGTAAAAGAGCTTATGTTTTATGACCCCACCCTCATAAAAAAAGCAGGACTCATTTGATTCATTCATTGTGGTTCTCTTGTAGTCAAGAGTGTTTCAACAGAATTTCTAATTATAATTGTTGCGATAAAGCCAATTGTTGCCATTACTACAATAGTACAGTCTATTTCTATAAACATAAGATGTAATCCCTGAAAAAGTAATATGCCAGGGATGGGGTAGTCACTACTATTGGCCTGTCTCTTGCTGTCAGAATGACTCTTCAGAGAGAGGGGTTGGGAGTAGCAGAGAGGCGTGAAAAAGCAACTCCAGAATGACGCTTCAGAGAGAGAGAGAGGGGTTGGGAGTAGTACTCTAACAACAGAGGCTGTCTGAACGCATATCTGACTGCTGATACGAAACCCCCGTTCACTCTCTTAAGAGTTAGAGTTAGAGTCAGATGGACTTTACTACAACCCTGAAATGTTTAGTTTTCAGGGTTAACAAGTTTCAAATACTCATGGTGTCTTACATTTTTCCCCGATGTCTATGTATGACACATCATTTGAATCCGTCTCTCTCTTTGATTCATTTGATTCATTCATTGTGGTTCTCTTGTAGTCAAGAGTGTTTCAACAGAATTTCTAATTATAATTGTTGCGATAAAGCCAATTGTTGTCATTACTACAATTTACAGTCTATTTCTATAAACATAAGATGTAATCCCTGAAAAAGTAATATGCCAGGGATGGGGTAGTCACTACTATTGGCCTGTCTCTTGCTGTCAGAATGACTCTTCAGAGAGAGGGGTTGGGAGTAGCAGAGATGCGTGAAAAAGCAACTCCAGAATGACGCTTCAGAGAGAGAGAGAGAGGGGTTTGGGAGTAGGGGTTGGGAGTAGTACTCTAACAACAGAGGCTGTCTGAACGCATATCTGACTGCTGATACGAAACCCACGTTCGCTCTCTTAAGAGTTAGAGTTAGAGTCAGATAGACTTTAGTCAGATAACTTTTTTAGGGAGACAGTATGCCATCCCCTGGCCACATGAAAGCCCGAAAGGACATGATAATGTGAGTATTATATGTTATTATATGTTGTCTCGACCGGAGAGAGAGTTCGCTCCCACTGGGCATCTTTTCCTCTAATTTCATTTCTAACCCTAAGTCTCTTTCTAACAACATTCGTTTTGGCCCCCCCTTCCTAAACACCTGCGTGTTCTGAGCAAATGGCGTGGGTTAATAAAACCACAACGCGGGGGGTAAATAAACCCCCCCTTCTGTAAAAGAGCCCATGTTTTATGACCCCACCCCTCATAAAAAAAGAACAAAGGAAATTGTTTTATGACCCCCCCTCATAAAAAAGAACAAAGGAAATCGAGATCAAAGAAAAGTGCCCCATATACACTACTCAGGACGCCTTCCGGTCGTCCAATGATAGTGGTGACACTCCACGCCAGGCAGAGAGTTACGCTCAAAGTGTCCCATCACCTCTGCATGTCCACGCTCAGTCTATGGAGATGGATGAAGTGTCTGTTGTTCTACAGTCATATGACGATCTGTGGGAGGTCGGAGCAAGAACGTGTGCTGTAGCAGTCTTGCACCATTTGCCTCAGTTAGTCCCAGGTGGTCAGGACTCACTTCCTGCTTACAGTGAGAAGGAACTCCGGGATGAACAGCTCAGAGACAGAACTCTCTCTCGAGTCTTGTACTATGTGGAGAGACATCGGAGACCCTCCAGGAGAGAGAGAGATAAGGAATCAGTCACAGTCATGAGGTACCTGAAGCACTGGGAGAAACTTGTTGTGAGCAATGGGATACTCTACAGAGTCTCGAGGGATCAAGTCGTGAAGTCAAAACGCCGCCAGTATGTGGTTCCTGAGTCTAAGAAAGTTGAAGTTCTGAGAGGTGTTCATGACCATGCCGGCCATCAAGGTCAGTTCAGGAGTCTTGGCTTGGCCAGACAGAGGTTCTTCTGGCTCAACCTCGACAGAGACGTAAGAGACTACGTCCGTAACTGCCAGCGGTGTATTGTCAGTAAGACTGTTGAACCTGCTGCGAGGGCGCCTTTGCAGAGTATCACATCAACCAGGCCACTTCAGCTGGTTTGCATTGATTTCTGGTCAGCGGAGGACTCAAGGAACAAGTCAGTTGATGTGTTAGTTGTTACTGACCATTTTACAAGAATGGCTCAGGCATTCCCCTGCAAAGATCAGTCAGCCAAACAGGTGGCGAGAGTTCTATGGGACAAGTTCTTCTGCGTCTTTGGGTTCCCAGAACGTATCCATAGCGACCAGGGAGCTAGCTTCGAGAGTCAACTAGTGAGTGAGCTGCTCAGAGTCTCCGGTGTCAGAAAGTCACACACAACCCCATATCACCCGATGGGTAACGGTAGTGTGGAACGTTTCAATAGAACTCTCGGTAACATGATCCGAGCGCTTGAACCAGAGGCAAAAATCAACTGGCCGAGGCGTTTGCAAACTCTGACGTTCATGTTCAATAGCACAGCGCATGAGTCAACTGGCTATGCACCTTTCTATCTGATGTTCGGGCGTACTCCTCGTCTCCCTGTCGATATACTCTTCCGGACAGTCCTGAATGATCCAGCTGTGGTCAGCTACGACAAGTATGTGTTGTCTCTCACGAAGGATCTGAGAGAAGCTATGGTCATAGCCCAGGAACATGTCATAAAAGAACAGCACCGTCACACAGAGCTCTACAACAGACGAGTGAAAGGGCCCACCATTGATGTTGGAGACCGTGTGCTGTTGGCGAACAAGAGAGAGAGAGGAAAGAGAAAGGTGGCTGACCGTTGGGAGTCTACTGTATACACTGTGGTGGATAGAAACTCTGAGACTCACACATATAGGATACAAGACACTGTCACTGGACGAGAGAAGGTAGTCCACCGTAATCTATTGATGTTGGTGAACTTTCTGCCGGTGTATGATACGAGTGTGATCTCTGACCCAGTTTCATCCCTGTCTGCTGTTCATACATCAAATGAGCCAAGTGACATGTCCGTGTCGGAAGTGGAACAGGATTCCTTGCCTGGGGAAGTGAGTAGAGGAACCGCGTTCGAGTCGGGGAGAGTGGATTCCTGTCCTGGGAGTGAGGGAGGGGAGGTTGAAGACATGGAGTATGGGGAAAGAGCTGTTCGGGAGAGGGATGTTCCCTTGACTGTTCCAGAGCCCACGGATCCCAAGGGAAGAACCCTAGAGTGGGTCACCCAGTTACCATTCCCTGACCACTCACGGACAGAGGCTACTAACACTGTAGTGTCTTCAGTCTCGTTTGCCCCTCAGAGGGTCCCCGAGCAGATGGCTGAGGAGCAAATGGTAGATCAGTCCAATAACTCTGATTCTAGATTTGTGGTTAGCGCTGATGATTGTACTGATGTTTCTGGTAACACAAATCAGACAGATGATGCTAGTGACACACAGCGTACTGACACTTTAGCTTCTGTCACACAGTGTGAACATCCTAGTACAGTCACACAGGTCAAGTCCAAGTTTGGTCGCCTTATCAAACCAGTTGACAGATTGATTTATACTATGTCAGGACAAGACATTATCCAAGACACTAAGTCAAACATTCGAGCTGTTTGTAGGTCAGTGTTCCAGGCTTTCAACAGTTAGATAAGCCGAAGCTCAGTTCAGTGCATGTATACACTGTGCACACTGACATCCTATGACATATAGGTTTGTTCGTTATTCTGATTGTTTCATAAGAGGTTGTGGCCTCTTGAAGGCTAGTAATACACAGTGAAAAAAGGGTCTTGTGGGCTGTAGAACGCATCCTACCGCCAGTAGTTGGTTGGAGAGATAGTTTACCTCTCTTTCCACTTCATCCTTATAGGATACTTTTCAAGTTGGCTGTCCTGTCCTTTGGCGGCCCTATGTAATAGTGTAAAAAGTAAAAAGTAGTATTTAAATGTATAGTTGCTGCTCAAGGTTGGCGAAATTCAGGGGAGGTGGGTGTAACAGAGTTGGGAATGTATGTTTAGTTGTGGTGAATGTAGATGAGTTTCGCCGTGCTTGAGCAGCCCTGGTTGTTGTTGGAGCCCCTTTTGGAGTTTGGGTGTACTGCAGGTCTGCGCGTTCTTTTGTCCTTCTGTTGTTGCCGTACTTACGGTGGTACCAGAACATGGCTGCCATCTTAATGGGTATGTGCGTGATATAAAATGCTCCTCGTGTTTTGTTGTTTGTGTGGAGAATCTTGTAATGTAGGGTGAAAATGTTGGTGTAGTACTGTGCTGTTTGTTTTTACATGTATTGTGATGATGTGAAACAGAACATTTATTGTATGTTATTTTGAACGCGCAGATTCACAAGAGTTGCAGACCAGAGAAGAATTGTGTTTTATATGTCTTCTCTGCAGGTATGTTGCTCCACATGTTGTTTGTAATTGTTATTTGTAATGTTTGAGGGAAATGTGTGTTCTTTCTGTAAACAAATTATCCTGATGTGAAATATACATACACGGTGGGACAACCAGAACATGGCTGCCATCTTAATGGATTCACAAGAGTTGCAGACCAGAGAAGAATTGTGTTTTATATGTCTTCTCTGCAGGTCAAATAAAAGAATTGGTTGAAGCAAGTTTGTCTGTTTGACCATCGTTACACTAACATAAACAAGCACCTGTGTTAACATAGACAAGCTACTGTGTTACTAACATAAACAAGCACCTGTGTTAACATAGACAAGCTACTGTGTTATTAACATAAACAAGCTACTGTGTTAACATAGACAAGCTACTGTGTTACTAACATAAACAAGCACCTGTGTTAACATAGAGCTACTGTGTTACTAACATAAACAAGCACCTGTGTTAACATAGACATGCTACTGTGTTACTAATATTGACAAGCTACTGTGTTACTAACATAAACAAGCACCTGTGTTAACATAGACAAGCTACTGTGTTACTAACATAAACAAGCACCTGTGTTAACATAGACACGCTACTGTGTTACTAAGCTACTGTGTTATTAACATAAACAAGCTACTGTGTTAACATAGACAAGCTACTGTGTTACTAACATAAACAAGCACCTGTGTTAACATAGACACGCTACTGTGTTATTAACAAAGACAAGTTACTGTGTTACTAACATAGACAAGCTACTGTGTTAACATAGACATGCTACTGTGTTACTAATATTGACAAGCTACTGTGTTACTGCCTTTCTGGAGCACATTTTGACTTGTTGTTGAATGCTCCTATAATGTAACTCTAAATGACAATCAGAGCAACTTGAATTACGTTTGTGCGGCCTTTTGCTCAAAAGTTATCAACGTTTCATTTTCAGAGTCTCTTTTGACAATCTCTTCGAGAGCTGTTTTCAGTCATTAACAGAGCTGTTCTAAAAGTGTCCAAGCGGCCTGTTCTGAGAGTGGACTGTTTTTTGCATTCGTTCTCAAGTTATATCAAAGTGTTGTTTTCTGCCTTTCTGGAGCACATTTTGACTTGTTGTTAAATGCTCCTATAATGTAACTCTAAATGACAATCAGAGTATGTTGAATTACGTGTGTGCAGCCTTTTGCTCAAAAGTTATCAATGTTTCGTTTTCAGAGTCTCTTTTGACAATCTCTTAAAGAGCTGATTTCAGTCATTAACAGAGCTGTCCAAGAGGCCTGTTCTGAGAGTGGACTGTTTTTTGCATTCATTCTCAAGTTATATCAAAGTGTTGTTTTCTGCCTTTCTGGAGCACATTTTGACTTGTTGTTGAATGCTCCTATAATGTAATTCTAAATGACAATCAGAGCAACTTGAATTACGTGTGTGCAGCCTTTTGCTCAAAAGTTATCAACGTTTCGTTTTCAGTGGACAAGCTACTGTGTTACTAACATAAACAAGCACCTGTGTTAATATAGACAAGCTACTGTGTTACTAATATAGACAATCTACTGTGTTACTAACAAAAACAAGCACCTGTGTTAACGTAGACAAGCTACTGTGTTACTACAAGCTCCTGTGTTACTAACATAGACAAGCTACTGTGTTATTAACATAAACAAGCACCTGTGTTAACATTGACAAGCTACTGTGTTACTAACATAAACAAGCACCTGTGTTAACATAGACAAGCTACTGTGTTACTAACATAGACAAGCTACTGTGTTATTAACATAAACAAGCAGCTGTGTTAACAAAGACAAGCTACTGTGTTATTAACATAAACAAGCACCTGTGTTAACATAGAGCTACTGTGTTACTAACATAAACAAGCACCTGTGTTAACATACACATGCTACTGTGTTACTAATATTGACAAGCTACTGTGTTACTAACATAAACAAGCACCTGTGTTAACATAGACAAGCTACTGTGTTACTAACATAAACAAGCACTTGTGTTAACATAGACACGCTACTGTGTTACTAAGCTACTGTGTTATTAACATATACAAGCTACTGTGTTATTAACATAAACAAGCACCTGTGTTAACATAGACAAGCTACTGTGTTATTAACATAAACAAGCTACTGTGTTAACATAGACAAGCTACTGTGTTACTAACATAAACAAGCACCTGTGTTAACATAGACACGCTACTGTGTTACTAACAAAGACAAGTTACTGTGTTACTAACATAGACAAGCTACTGTGTTAACATAGACATGCTACTGTGTTACTAATATTGACAAGCTACTGTGTTACTGCCTTTCTGGAGCACATTTTGACTTGTTGTTACATGCTCCTATAATGTAACTCTAAATGACAATCAGAGTATGTTGAATTGCGTGTGTGCAGCCTTTTGCTCAAAAGTTATCAATGTTTCGTTTTCAGAGTCTCTTTTGACAATCTCTTAAAGAGCTGATTTCAGTCATTAACAGAGCTGTCCAAGAGGCCTGTTCTGAGAGTGGACTGTTTTTTGCATTCGTTCTCAAGTTATATCAAAGTGTTGTTTTCTGCCTTTCTGGAGCACATTTTGACTTGTTGTTGAATGCTCCTATAATGTAACTCTAAATGACAATCAGAGCAACTTGAATTACGTGTGTGCAGCCTTTTGCTCAAAAGTTATCAACGTTTCGTTTTCAGTGGACAAGCAACTGTGTTACTAACATAAACAAGCACCTGTGTTAATATAGACAAGCTACTGTGTTACTAATATAGACAATCTACTGTGTTACTAACATAAACAAGCACATGTGTTAACGTAGACAAGCTACTGTGTTACTACAAGCACCTGTGTTAACAATGACAAGCTACTGTGTTACTAACATAGACAAGCTACTGTGTTATTAACATAAACAAGCACCTGTGTTAACATTGACAAGCTACTGTGTTACTAACATAAACAAGCACCTGTGTTAACATAGACATGCTACTGTGTTACTAATATTGACAAGCTACTGTGTTACTAACATAAACAAGCACCTGTGTTAACATAGACAAGCTACTGTGTTACTAACATAAACAAGCACCTGTGTTAACATAGACAAGCTACTGTGTTATTAACATAAACAAGCTACTGTGTTAACATAGACAAGCTACTGTGTTACTAACATAAACAAGCACCTGTGTTAACATAGACACGCTACTGTGTTACTAACATAAACAAGCACCTGTGTTAACATAGACACGCTACTGTGTTACTAACATAAACAAGCACCTGTGTTAACATAGACACGCTACTGTGTTACTAACATAGACAAGCTACTGTGTTATTAACTTTAACAAGCAGCTGTGTTAACAAAGACAAGCTACTGTGTTACTAACATAGACAACCACCTGTGTTATTAACTTTAACAAGCACCTGTGTTAACATAGACAAGCTACTGTGTTATTAACATAGACAAGCACCTGTGTTAACATAGACATGCTACTGTGTTACTAACATAAACAAGCACCTGTGTTAACATAGACAAGCTACTGTGTTACTAACATAGACAAGCTACTGTGTTATTAACATAAACAAGCACCTGTGTTAACATTGACAAGCTACTGTGTTACTAATATAGACAATTTACTGTGTTACTAACATAAACAAGCACCTGTGTTAACATAGACAAGCTACTGTGTTACTAACATAGACAAGCTACTGTGTTATTAACATAAACAAGCACCTGTGTTAACATTGACATGCTACTGTGTTACTAATATAGACAATTTACTGTGTTACTAACATAAACAAGCTACTGTGTTACTAATATTGACAAACTACTGTGTTACTAACATAAACAAGCTACCTTCAGATTCAGATTCAGATTCAGATTCAGATTCAGATTCAGATTCAGATTCAGATTCAGATTCAGATTCAGATAACGTTTATTGCCATTATGCATACACATATAGGAATTTGCTTCGACATTACAGTAAGTGCGTTTATACTTTTTTCACGTGTCAAAAAACGATAACAGTTATTAACATAGACAAGCTACTGTGTTATTAACATAAACAAGCACCTGTGTTAACATAGACAAGCTACTGTGTTATTAACATAAACAAGGACCTGTGTTAACATAGACAAGCTACTGTGTTACTATCATAAACAAGCACCTGTGTTAACATAGACAAGCTACTGTGTTATTAACATAGACAAGCTACTGTGTTATTAACATAGACAAGCACCTGTGTTAACATAGACAAGCTACTGTGTTATTAACATAAACAAGAACCTGTTTTAACATAGACAAGCTACTGTGTTGATAACATAGACAAGCTACTGTGTTATTAACTTTAACAAGCAGCTGTGTTAACAAAGACAAGCTACTGTGTTATTAACTTTAACAAGCAGCTGTGTTAACAAAGACAAGCTACTGTGTTACTAACATAAACAAGCAGCTGTGTTAACAAAGACAAGCTACTGTGTTACTAACATAGACAAGCTACTGTGTTATTAACATAAACAAGCACCTGTGTTAACATAGACATGCTACTGTGTTACTAATATTGACAAGCTACTGTGTTATTAACATAACAAGCACCTGTGTTAACATAGACACGCTACTGTGTTACTAATAAAGACAAGCTACTGTGTTACTAACATAAACAAGCACCTGTGTTAACATAAACAAGCACCTGTGTTATTAACATAAACAAGCACCTGTGTTAACATAGACACGCTACTGTGTTACTAATATTGACAAGCTACTGTGTTACTGCCTTTCTGGAGCACATTTTGACTTGTTGTTGAATGCTCCTATAATGTAACTCTAAATGACAATCAGAGCAACTTGAATTACGTTTGTGCAGCCTTTTGCTCAAAAGTTATCAATGTTTCGTTTTCAGAGTCACTTTTGACAATCTCTTCGAGAGCTGTTTTCAGTCATTAACAGAGCTGTTCTGAAAGTGTCCAAGCGGCCTGTTCTGAGAGTGGACTGTTTTTTGCATTCGTTCTCAAGTTATATCAAACTATCAAAGTGTTGTTTTCTGCCTTTCTGGAGCACATTTTGACTTGTTGTTGAATGCTCCTATAATGTAACTCTAAATGACAATCAGAGCAACTTGAATTACGTTTGTGCAGCCTTTTGCTCAAATGTTATCAATGTTTCGTTTTCAGAGTCTCTTTTGACAATCTCTTCGAGAGCTGTTTTCAGTCATTAACAGAGCTGTTCTGAAAGTGTCCAAGCGGCCTGTTCTGAGAGTGGACTGTTTTTTTTATTCGTTCTCAAGTTATATCAAAGTGTTGTTTTCTGCCTTTCTGGAGCACATTTTGACTTGTTGTTGAATGCTCCTATAATGTAACTCTAAATGACAATCAGAGTATCTTGAATTACGTGTGTGCAGCCTTTTGCTCAAAAGTTATCAACGTTTCATTTTCAGAGTCTCTTTTGACAATCTCTTAAAGAGCTGATTTCAGTCATTAACAGAGCTGTTCTGAAAGTGTCCAAGCGGCATGTTCTGAGAGTGGACTGTTTTTTGCATTCGTTCTCAATTTATATCAAAGTGTTGTTTTCTGCCTTTCTGGAGCACATCTTGACTTGTTGTTGAATGCTCCTATAATGTAACTCTAAATGACAATCAGAGTATCTTGAATTACGTGTGTGCAGCCTTTTGCTCAAAAGTTATCAATGTTTCGTTTCAGAGTCTCTTTTGACAATCTCTTAAAGAGCTGGTTTCAGTCATTAACATAGCTGTTCTGAAAGTGTCCAAGCGGCATGTTCTGAGAGTGGACTGTTTTTTGCATTCGTTCTCAAGTTATATCAAAGTGTTGTTTTCTGCCTTTCTCGAGCACATTTTGACTTGTTGTTGAATGCTCCTACAATGTAACTCTAAATGACAATCAGAGCAACTTGAATTACGTGTGTGCAGCCTTTTGCTAAAAAGTTGTCAACGTTTCGTTTTCAGTGGACAAGCTACTGTGTTACTAACATAAACAAGCACCTGTGTTAATATAGACAAGCTACTGTGTTACTAATATAGACAATCTACTGTGTTACTAACATAAACAAGCACCTGTGTTAACGTAGACAAGCTACTGTGTTACTACAAGCACCTGTGTTAACAATGACAAGCTACTGTGTTACTAACATAGACAAGCTACTGTGTTATTAACATAAACAAGCACCTGTGTTAACATAGACAAGCTACTGTGTTACTAACAAAGACAAGCTACTGTGTTATTAACTTTAACAAGCAGCTGTGTTAACAAAGACAAGCTACTGTGTTACTAACATAGACAAGCTACTGTGTTATTAACTTTAACAAGCAGCTGTGTTAACAAAGACAAGCTACTGTGTTATTAACATAAACAAGCACCTGTGTTAACATAGAGCTACTGTGTTACTAACATAAACAAGCACCTGTGTTAACATAGACATGCTACTGTGTTACTATTGACAAGCTACTGTGTTACTAACATAAACAAGCACCTGTGTTAACATAGACAAGCTACTGTGTTACTAACATAAACAAGCACCTGTGTTAACATAGACACGCTACTGTGTTACTAACATAGACAAGCTACTGTGTTATTAACATAAACAAGCACCTGTGTTAACATAGAGCTACTGTGTTACTAACATAAACAAGCACCTGTGTTAACATAGACATGCTACTGTGTTACTATTGACAAGCTACTGTGTTACTAACATAAACAAGCACCTGTGTTAACATAGACAAGCTACTGTGTTACTAACATAAACAAGCACCTGTGTTAACATAGACAAGCTACTGTGTTATTAACATAAACAAGCACCTGTGTTAACATTGACAAGCTACTGTGTTACTAACATAAACAAGCACCTGTGTTAACATAGACAAGTTACTGTGTTATTAACTTTAACAAGCAGCTGTGTTAACAAAGACAAGCTACTGTGTTACTAACATAAACAAGCACCTGTGTTATTAACATAAACAAGCACCTGTGTTAACATAGACAAGCTACTGTGTTACTAACATAAACAAGCACCTGTGTTATTAACATAAACAAGCACCTGTGTTAACATAGACAAACTACTGTGTTACTAACATAAACAAGCACCTGTGTTATTAACATAAACAAGCACCTGTGTTAACAAAGACAAGCTACTGTGTTACTAACATAGACAAGCACCTGTGTTAACATAGACACGCTACTGTGTTACTAACATAGACAAGCTACTGTGTTATTAACATAGGCAAACTACTGTGTTATTAACATAAACAAGCACCTGTGTTAACATAGACAAGCTACTGTGTTATTAACATAAACAAGCTACTGTGTTAACATAGACAAGCTACTGTGTTACTAACATAAACAAGCACCTGTGTTAACATAGACAAGCTACTGTGTTACTAATATTGACAAACTACTGTGTTACTAACATAAACAAGCTACTGTGTTACTAACATAAACAAGCACCTGTGTTAACATAGACAAGCTACTGTGTTACTAATATAGACAAGCTACTGTGTTATTAACATAAACAAGCACCTGTGTTAACATAGACAAGCTACTGTGTTACTAACATAAACAAGCACCTGTGTTAACATAGACAAGCTACTGTGTTACTAACAAAGACAAGTTACTGTGTTACTAACATAGACACGCTACTGTGTTACTAATATTGACAAGCTACTGTGTTACTGCCTTTCTGGAGCACATTTTGACTTGTAACTCTAAATGACAATCAGAGCAACTTGAATTACGTTTGTGCAGCCTTTTGCTCAAAAGTTATCAATGTTTCGTTTTCAGAGTCTCTTTTGACAATCTCTTCGAGAGCTGTTTTCAGTCATTAACAGAGCTGTTCTGAAAGTGTCGAAGCAGCCTGTTCTGAGAGTGGACTGTTTTTTGCATTCGTTCTCAAGTTATATCAAACTATCAAAGTGTTGTTTTCTGCCTTTCTGGAGCACATTTTGACTTGTTGTTGAATACTCCTATAATGTAACTCTAAATGACAATCAGAGTATGTTGAATTTACGTGTCAACTTGAATTACGTGTGTGCAAGCCTTTTGCTCAAAAGTTATCAACGTTTCGTTTTCAGAGTCTCTTTTGACAATCTCTTAAAGAGCTGGTTTCAGTCATTAACAGAGCTGTTCTGAAAGTGTCCAAGCGGCCTGTTCTGAGAGTGGACTGTTTTTTGCATTCGTTCTCAAGTTATATCAAAGTGTTGTTTTCTGCCTTTCTCGAGCACATTTTGACTTGTTGTTGAATGCTCATATAATGTAACTCTAAATGACAATCAGTGTATCTTGAATTACGTGTGTGCAGCCTTTTGCTCAAAAGTTATCAACGTTTCGTTTTCAGAGTCTCTTTTGACAATGTCGTATATTTCTACTTAAACACACACACATGCATAGATAGTATGATAGAGGCCTGAATATATGCTGTGGGGGAGTGCTGTGGAATGGCTCTTGTGGTCTGACCAGCCCCTAACTTAAGGCCATAGTGACATCACAGGCCTCTCCTCTTGACCTTCTAGGCAAGGTGATAGGCTATGGCCTGTGACTGTATTTGCATAATGTGATAAATAACCATGAGACCCAAGGGGCGGTCTCTTTTCCAGCCGACCAGCAGACCACCAGCCCAGCCACCGGGCTCCAACTGTATGTATCCATGTATCTGTTTTGTACTTTCATTAAATCGTCTTAAACTCAATAACTGTTCTTTGATTCATAACCAGTAAGATAAATACACAACATAGATGGCGAGCTGACCCAGTAGGTCTATAAAGAGGAACCTACGTTTGAAAACTTAAGCTGAAACCACGGCTCTGAAGACGGTAAGAATGAAAATAGCGCTATTTTCTGTTTAAACCGCTAGGGGCGCGTGTGCAACAGCTGTGTTCTCAAGCATTTTCTTTGTGACTAAAACAACCTTAAAGTAGAGTATCTTGTTGGAATAGATCATAGTCTTTAAGCTGGGGTTGGGGAGAGAGCCGAATTTGGTAATTCGCTTTTTGTGTAAAGTTGTGATTTGTGAGATATTAGTTTGGTAACTAATAGTTGTGATTTGTTTGGATGGTATTACGGAATATCGTGAGTGTGTGTGTAAAATTGTGTTTTGATAAAGTGTAATAAGTCTGTTTTGTAAGAAAGAGCATTATTGTAAAAGATTATGAAATCAAATCTTCAGAACTGTGGACTCCATTACTCTTTGTCTGTGTGAAAGGACACGCGTGCAGACACGCAGAAACACACAGAGACCTTGGAAAAGGAACAGTGAAAAACATATGAGAAAGATTTGGTTTGGTAACTAATAGTTTAACTGCATTGAAAGATAATCTTGAAATTGTTGTGTCGTGGAGAATGTAATTTGTTTGTGAAAACAAAGTTGTGTTAAGTTATTGTGGGAAAGCAAAATATATGTCGTAAGATTAAACCCACAGATTCTCCCCCAGAAGAAAAGGACAAAGACTGGCCCCTCCCCCTCCTCCTTCCTCTCCTGTTGGTCTGGGCTCACACATGCATGTATGTTCAAATATACAGACACGTAAGGGAAGCTGAATTTGATTGTTGCATAAAAGATAAAGTTAAATCCATTTACAAAGTGTGTAGTAATTAAAAGATATAAAGATAGTGAATTGATCATCGGGGTATTTAAAGTAGTTTAAGGAGATATTTGTTAGAATTCATTCACGAGCCCTAGGAAAAGAGGCGAGTTCACGCGCAGTTTACACACGGGGGCTCGCGCATGGGCAGCGCAGGCACATTTCACACACACAGAGAGCATGCGAAGCGAGTACTGTAGTGCAGACGGTACCCATACCTTTAATTTCAACCCCTCTCTCTCTGTAATAAAGTTGTGGTCGCTGAATCACAAAAGTTAAAGACTAGTTTGTTAAAAGTAAAAGAATATATTGTGGGCTTTTGATAGATTCGAAGGAAAAGAGGCCAGTCGTTCCCTGATAAAACGGCTCTGTGCCTGCTTGCAGAATGTTGGTGAAAGAATCTAAAAGGCTGATGCATAGATTGATGTTGTAAATGACTGTTCAGTATTACATTACTTTAATTAATTTAATTAATTACTTATTAGTTGAATTAATTATTCAGATCATTCATTTTCTGTTTCACAAAACAATTGATTGATTCCACAGGTTTGGTCAAATGTCTGTGACTGTCTAATGAAAACCATTCTGAATAATCATTATTTTGTTTAATATTTTGATAACAGATAATTGACTCCACAGGTTTTAAATCAATGTATATGATTATATAATGAATAATTCTAACTAATCGTTCATTCCTTTCACTTAACAAGTCGATTTCTTTACAGATTGTAATTAATAATTAATCATTCATTCCTTCCAAATAACAAGTCGATTTCTTTACAGGTTATAATTAATATTCGTATTTTACATCTTTTTATTTCAAGTTAGGTCATGTCCACAGCTTTTGATTAGGAATAGCAGAATAGTTTGTATTGATAATTAAGCAGTAAAAGGGTTTTTGTAAATCAGTGAATACTTAGGTGTTGACCAGCCTTTGTGATTTAATAATTGTGTTGACCAGAACTGTAATTAGTATTGAATGAGTAATTAAGTGACACATATTCATAAACAATTAGGAAACACATTTAAGTATAAAGTACTTACACAGATATTAGATTTAAGTTAATACTGCACTGACATACACAAGAGGCAAATCTGTTATTCTGAGTTGTAGGGTTCTGTGGGGAAGGTTAATACAGTTAAATTGGACTAGCATTTGTTTAGCAAACAAGGCAATAGGAAGGTGGGTTGTAAGAAAAGTACACCTTATAGAATATATTCAGCATATTGAGCAGTATAAATCAATCAGCTTAAAATGGGAGCAAATTCAACGAAGCTGTTAAAAGATATTAGTGAACATAGTGGAATATTGGCTACGTTATCCCCTATGGCTGTAGTGGAAAAAATGAATCCTCTCGTTAGGGAAATTAGCAAAATGTCTACGAAATGGAATAGCCGTTGGGCATACATTGAACAGCCGTGGCCGAAAGAGGGCAGCCTTAATTTACAAATAATTGCAACATTGGAAATACTTATCAATGTGCACAAAGCACATCAAAGAGGAAAGATTAGATCAGAGAAACGCAAGTTAGAGTTAGCTATTTTAGATCTATTTAAGGTAGAGGGACAGAAAATAGCTCAGATGGAACCGGAAAAGAAAAATGAATTGGCCAGAACACTGGAACAGAAATTGAACATTCCATCCACAGACATGTGTCCTGTCTCCAGTCCCCCTCCATATGCTAAGGCACTGGAGGACCATTCCCAGAAGAAGAAGACCAAGAAGGAGTCAAGGGGAAAAGGGGACGACAGGAGTGACGAGGAAGATGACAGCAAAGATGGCAGTGAAGACTCAAGAGATGACGACAGTGCAGATGAAGGCTACAACGCTCAGGTCAGGAGGATGATAGCCACAGCAGAAAGACACCACAGATGGCTGAAGGAGCAACGAGAAAGGGAGAAAGAGGAAGATTGTCATCGAATGACATCAAATACATTAAAGAACTGTCCAGTGCTGATTCGGGGTAACAAGATGGAATATCATCCGTGGCATCATACAGATCTGTCTGAAGTGATAGAGAAACTCCCCGTTCTCCAAGATGGTGGACACGCATGGACGAGAGAAGTCGACGTGAGACTGACAGGAACGCAGGCCGCGATGGGAGACCTGAAAAGACTCTTAGCTTTTATTGCAGGATTGGATACAATGCAGGAAATATTGATGAAGGCAGGACTTCATAGATATATCAATACATCAGTTTATGATCCAGAGCTCTTCGCAGCAAACAGAGGCAGGCTGTGGAAGGCAATCAGAGAGACTTACCCTACTCACATTCACCCAGACAATATCATTGTGAAGCCACTGGGGGGAGATGAGAATCCCAGGGGTTTTGTTGCCCGTGTGCACTCTCAATGGAGAAGTGTGACAGGGAAGGACGCTGAAGATAACCCCTTAGAAAAATCCATAATCAGGGAAAAAATACAGGAAGGGCTTCCTACCCCAGTTAAGGATAAGCTAGCAGAAGTGGTGGGGCTACGACACATGAACAAAGCTGTTTATATAGACCACGTAGCTCATCAAGTTGAGTTATATCGAAAGAATATTCAGATACAGAAGACACAAGACGAAGAGTCACTCAGAATATTGACTCATGTGCAATTGACTGAAAGCGAGAGGAACATAGAGGGAGTGCAGGCTTTAGCCCCACAGCAACAGCCACCTGGAGTGCAGACTGCTACTTACCAGTCCTACTCACAGGGGCCACAAGGGGGGTATCCTGCTACTTACCAGTCCTACCCACAGGGGCCACAAGGGGGGTATCCATACCCACAAGGGCCACCAGGGGTGCAAGCGGTTCCATACCAGCCATACAACCAGCCTGGCCAAGGACCACCACCAGGGGGATGGACAGCAGCAGGGAAGGAGATGCTAGAACCATGTTACCAATGCGACCAGAATGGACATCTAGCCTGTACCTGCTACAACAGGCCCCAGGGGGGCGCAGGGGGGAGCCAAGGAGGAGGATATTGGCCTCCTGCTACACCTGCTCCAGGAGTGATGAACCCTTACGGAGGCCCAGCAGCTGGCCTATAGGGGTGCCCGGAAGATCCGAGTGGGAGGTGCCAGCTGGTGGTGACAAAGAAGCCTGAAGGCGCCACGCACCTTCCTATGTCTAGAGAATATGTGAAGACAATCGGATTTGAGGGAATTAAACAGCTGATTCCTACAACTGAGCTTGTAGACTTAGAGTACAAGGGACAGAGAGCAACTCTGCCAACACTTGTGTCAGAACACACGCCAACAGGGCTGCTAGGGAGAGATGCTCAATGCCAATTGAACTGTACAGTAAAATGCACACCTGACGGCTGTCAGGTGACGGTGCCATCCGGTGCTCAGATTCCATCGACAGCCAGAGTGATTAAGCATAGAACAGACCTACAAGCTTTGCCTTTAAAGGGAGCTGATATAGAATATTGGGTTGATGGGTCTTGTTACCGGGTAGGAGAAACTTTGTGCGCTGGGTATTCCTTAGTTAAAGCACAGAATTCAAAGTTTATTGTAGAACAGGCTGAGGCAGTTCCTCAGCCTTGCTCAGCTCAGTTGGCTGAGTTGATTGCCCTCACAGAAGCATGCAACTTGGGAACCGGACGGAGAGTGACAGTGTACACCGACTCTGCCTATGCACATAATGTTTGTCATTTTAATGGAGCTGTATGGAGGGGTTGGGGTTTTAAGAGAACTGATGGTACGCCTATACAGCATCACGCACAGATCATGAAGCTGTTACAAGCCATGATGAAACCAAAGGAATTAGCCATAGTGAAGTGTGCCACACACAGGTCTGACTCATCACATGTCACACAAGGTAACAGGGCTGCAGAGGATGCAGCCAAAGCCATTACAGGAGCAGATAAGGCAGGTAAAGGTCTTCTGGTCACACATGAAAAGCAATTACAGGGCATGGTCACACTTGAGGATTTATTGATGTTACAGAGTAGAGTAACTACGTTAGACAAGAACGTTTGGCTAGCAAGGGGGGCAAGTCAGGATGACACAGGTCTATGGAGGAATCATGAGGGGTTGGTTGTAGCACCCTCAGATTTAATAGGCATGTTAATACGGGAAGCTCATGGATTAGCACATGTGGCTAGGGGGGAGGTAAGACGCAAGATCACCAAGGAATATGGGTTTTGGAGTCCATATTTGATGGAACAGATTGACCATGCTTTAGGTCAATGTGGGGTCTGTTGGAGAAACAACATCAGAGTGGGTACACCAGTGGTGTCTGGGCATATCCCTACCCCAATAGGGCCACGGGTGGTGGACAGGGGGGTGGATGTACAGAGTAGGCAGGATGTTGTGCCAACAGGTGCCGAGGTCCCCAGAGAACCTGAGAAGGAGGAGCTACGACGAGATGCTGTGGTGTTGCCAGAGCCAGTGGCAATGCCAGCGTTACAGCCAGTGATATTACCGGCAATGCCTGAAGCCGAGGGGACAGTGGAAAGCTGTCCAGATGCCAATGAACCAGAAACCAATGAAGCTGAGAGTGTTGACAGTCTGGAGGTCCAGCCTGGGGGTGTCCAAAGCCTGGACACCTGTGCTACTGGGGATGCTGGCGAGTGCCTGCATCATGCTTCAGATGATGCTGAGGGCGACTCCCCAGACCTTGATCAGCGTGGGAGGGGACCAGGCGGCTGCCTGAACCTCAATGACACTGACGGACGACGACCAGTTAGGAAAAGATTAAAGACTATGAATAGGGTAGTGAAGCAGCAGATCAAAGGGAACGACGGGAATGGACAGCAGATGATAGCATGGCTGGAAACGGTCTTAGGGGCATGGGAAACTTATTTTGCTAAGATAGGAGCACCTATTATAGCAGACATGATTTTTGACTTTCTTAGGAGACAGGGCCTCATTGACTGTTTTTGGAAAATCAGTCACTCAGTCCACGTTGATGAACTTTTCAGAAGACTAGTCCTCACCTGAGGTGAAGATCTATGCATTAATGCATTCCCTTTGTCCTATGCTTACTGTTGGAGAATTATGTGTTATGATAACTGAATGTCATTATTTGTGTATTGTTTGTTTGTTTCTATATCGTATGTGATTGAGGTCAGTTGAGAAGTGATGTGATGGTTATACAAAGATAGGAAAGAAGTTCTGTTCCTAGCGCAACGAAGAATAAGCTCCTGACTAGGAAAGGTTATCAATCTGAGACAGCGGTAAAGGTTGTTCTGAAGATGCGAGTAACAAGAAGACGTTGGTCGTTGGAAGTTTTTGTGTTGAAATATGTAGGATGTACTGTGTTTAGATTAATTTGTATTGTTATTTTTTGATTTTATTTTTTTTTTAATTTTATTTTATTTGTTATTATGTGTTATTATGTTTCTTGTGTTGTGTGTTGGTGTAGTTTTTCTGTCTTGTTGTTTATTTTTTTTTAAAATTTCTTTGGTGTCTTAGTTGCGGTTTGTGGGGTTTTGTGTTTTTGTTTTTGTTTTGTGGTCGTTTAGTTTCGGAACACCCTCTGGGTGGTCCGAGGGGGGATGTGTCGTATATTTCTACTTAAACACACACACATGCATAGATAGTATGATAGGGGCCTGAATATATGCTGTGGGGGAGTGCTGTGGAATGGCTCTTGTGGTCTGACCAGCCCCTAACTTAAGGCCATAGTGACATCACAGGCCTCTCCTCTTGACCATCTATGCAAGGTGATAGGCTATGGCCTGTGACTGTATTTGCATAATGTGATAAATAACCATGAGACCCATGGGGCGGTCTCTTTTCCAGCCGACCAGCAGACCACCAGCCCAGCCACCGGGCTCCAACTGTATGTATCCATGTATCTGTTTTGTACTTTCATTAAATCGTCTTAAACTCAATAACTGTTCTTTGATTCATAACCAGTAAGATAAATACACAACAACAATCTCCTAAAGAGCTGGTTTCAGTCATTAACAGAGCTGTTCTGCTTAATTGATGTCTCCCCTCCCCCGCCCCAACCTGCAGCTGACCTGGCTGTGACCTTTCAGAGGGCCAAGCAGTATGGCACCAATTCAGTCTGAGAAACAGACCAACAGAAATCTGCAGCAGTAGTTTTATTAACAGTAGATTGATTTTATTTTAAGTTTATATCATTCTAATAACATACTATTGTGTTTTTTTTTTGTTTTTTTTGTTTTTTTTAATCTGTATTTCCTGTTTTTTCACTGTTAAAATATAGAGTGGGAGAGCAGTATTCGACGTTTATCACTGTATAATGACCTCTAGAATTGACGTTTGGATGCGAAGGACAAACGTCGAATTCTGACGTCTGCCATGTGAGACCAGGTTGCTGTTATAAGGATTTAGCATGTCAGTGGTTTGATAGCCTAATTTTGGGACACACACTGCACTTCAAACTTTTAGCCACATGGGGCGCTATTTTGCGACCAGAATACACACACACATAACTAAGCCCTCCGGAAAAAGAAAAAAAAAACTCTTGAGGACCTCACCAAATTTTCAGACCTTTAGAGGACCTCTCCACATTTGCAAGATTTTTGCACCAGGCCTATTAGCAGGTCTTTTGCTAGCTATTCCAGTGGTTGTCCTAATCAGGACCATGTTTTTGGTCCTAACTTGTCCAGCGGTCCTAATACGGAAGGTGTTTTTAAGTGTTTAAAGACTTCGACTGGCTCCGGGATCCGTTCAACCCCCTCTCATCAGCATCAGCCGCTAGTTTGAGCAGCAAAGCTCAAGATGAACTGGCAGAGCTCATTATGGACCGCACACTGAAGCTCAAACATGGTGAGCTAGGTTTGGATAGGTTTTGGCTGCTTGTGGGACATGAATATCCATCTCTCTCAGAGAGCGCCATCAAGGTGCTTTTACCCTTCCCAAACCTCCTACTTGTGCGAGCTGGCTTTTTCTTCTCTAGCATACGTCAAGAACAAGACACGCACGCGTCTGTCAGTGGAACAGGACCTGCGAGTCGCGCTGTCCACTATCTCTCCCCGCATAAAGAGACTCTGCTCCCAAAAGCAGGCGCATGTGTCCCACTAATGCACACAACATATTTCTTTGTTTTGTATTTCTCTCAATTATTACAATTCTGTCATGATTATTATTGTTAAATTAGTAATTGTCACAAATTAGTTGTGAGTTACCTGTTTGGTTCAGATGTGAAATAATAATCTCAGAATGAGCATTGAAATGAGAATTACATTTTAAGGCATTATTTTAAGCCCCCCAAAAAAGCATTGTTCCATTGATTGATTATACAGGCCTTTGATATTTTATTTGTGTGAAGAATTCCCTCTGAGTCTCCTCCCATATTGTACAATCCTTGAGGGCCACAATTTTATTTAATTTAGCGATAGTTTGACTGACCTATGCATTCTTGCCCATCCATTACAGTTCATTTATGACTTTTATTATCTTGTTAAAATTAATTGGGGCAATACTTATGTATTATATATAAACACACATTTTCAAACCAATTCATCGTGTATTGTTTTTAGTTTAAGCTCCGAGGCATTTTTAAAATCTTCGTAGAGTTGGGGTGCCTTGGAGAAGGGGGAAAGCTTCAGGGGTGCCTTGGTTAAAAAAAGTTTGGGAACCTCTGCTCTAGTCCATTGTATGGCCAAACAGGGTTTAACTTATTGGGGATGAGGCCTCCATTGACATTACATTGGCGACCTCCTGAACTTTAGGCTCACTTTTGGGACACTTCCTATGTAGCCAGGGTTACAGAAAAAGTTTTGGTACACTACATTAACGCATTTACAGAACTCTCCTTAAAATTACAAATATAGTACTTATTACTAATACACTCAGGCCTCAGCCGTTCATTTAACATTGCCGACCTCCTGAACTTTAGGCTCACTTCCTATGTAGCCAGCTCCCTTTGAAATGCCCCCGTGGCGAGGAACCCCAGGGTGGAGAGCACCTGTACAGGGACAGGTATGGGCCTGTTGCGGCGTGTCCTCCTCTCCAAGCCTGGGGATAGTTGGTCGCACAAATCAATGAGAATGGCTCTCGGGAACCGGTAGCGGCTCGTTAGCCATTCATCGTCGTGGGCAAAAAAGTCCGCCCGGTCCCTAAACACTCTCTCCCTATGAAACGCATGGTTTGCCAAGTCCTCCAATAAAACAAGCACAGCCATGGTTGAGTGTCAATTGTTTGCTTACTAGTAGAGTATATATAGGATAGTCTTTAATGTGCAACACCTGAGGAATCACAATTAATGTATCACGCCTCAATTTAGAGTGATTACACCATACAATAGCCTAATGATGGCATATAAAGGAAGACTGAAATACAATTATAAACATCAGTTGCCTTTAAATATTGAATTTAACTCATTTTCTCGGCTGGTAACAACATCGTTAATTTTATGACGAGCCACTTAAACTTCGCATGAATTACAGTAGGCAACGTTTTTCCAGTGCGGCTCACATGCCTGTAATAACTCCGCATAACCAGTAGGTAATGTACGTAAGCAAGTTGAATACTCGACGTCGAGCTACGATCGTTTCCACGTTCAAATCGACTCACGTTGAAATTTTATAAATCACTACGTTGACGTGGTTTTCTACGTACGACACGGGTAAGATCAAAATTTGATCTAAGCACGTGTTATGAATGAGGCCCCAGCTCTTTAAGAGATTGTCAAAAGAGACTCTGAAAACGAAACGTTGATAACTTTTGAGCAAAAGGCTGCACACACGTAATTCAAGATACTCTGATTGTCATTTAGAGTTACATTATAGGAGCATTCAACAACAAGTCAAAATGTGCTCCAGAAAGGCAGAAAACAACACTTTGATATAACTTGAGAACGAATGCAAAAAACAGTCCACTCTCAGAACAGACCGCTTGGACACTTTCAGAACAGGGGCCTCATTCATATAAAAGTACTTGAACGTCATCTTTGACTTTCACGTAAGCACATTTTTCTAAACGGACGTAAGCATTATTTATAAAACGGGCTGAGATGGTTTAAAGTTGCGTACGTGCTTCCTTCTATAAATACCAAACATACTTGGAATTGAACGCAGGTGAATGAGGTTTGTATTAACGCCCTATGATAGAGGCTCAATTATAGCGGCTGAATGAAGCCAAGTGCTATAATATAATATAATACAGACAGACAATACTGACAATATTATATACTGTCTGTATTATATTATAGCACTTGGCTTCATTCAGCCGCTATTTGAGCCGCTATCACAGGGCGTTAATACTATATTATAGGGTAGGCGTGCGTCTGGAAGCGGGAGAGGGCAGTAATACCACGTTCATTGATAAAATGACATAAGGGATGGAAAGGGGGGATGGCAGTTTTAGAAGGGGGATGATTTGGACTGTTTTTATTTCAGGGGGGGTGCCATTCCCCCTCATCCCGACTCAACTCGAAATCCAGTATCATTTAGCGCGTGGCCGGGCAAGGCATAGGCATGTTGAAGAGAGATAGACAGCTCCGGAGGGATATAAAGAAAGACAGAAATACAATCATAAACATTAGTTCCCTTTAAATCTTGAATTTAACCCATTTTCTCGGCTGGTAACAACATCGTTAATTTTATTACGAGCCACTTAAACTTCGCATGAATTACAGTAGGCAACGTTTTTCCAGTGCGGCTCACATGCCTGTAATAACTCCGCATAACCAGTAGGTAATGTGCGTAAGCAAGTTGAATACTCGACGTCGAGCTACGATCGTTTCCACGATCAAATTGACACACGTTGAAATTGTATAAATCACTACGTTGACGTGGTTTTCTACGTACGACACGGGTAAGATCAAAATTTGATCTAAGCACGTTCTATGAATGAGGCCCCAGCTCTGTTAATGACTGAAACCAGGGGCCTCATTCATAAAGAAGTACTTGAACGTCATCTTTGACTTTCACGTAAGCACAGTTTTCTAAACGGACGTAAGCATTATTTATAAAACGGGCTGAGATGGTTTAAAGTTGCGTACGTGCTTCCTTCTATAAATACCAACGCAGGTAAAAATGAACGCAGGTGAATGAGGTTTGTATTAACGCCCTGTGATAGAGGCTGAATTATAGCGGCTGAATTAAGACAAGTGCTATAATATAGGGTAGGCGTTCGTCTGGAAGTGGGAGAGGGCAGAGAAGGGTGGCTTCTCGGTAAGTTGCATTTGTAACGTTTGATCATGACAACTAACCAGGCACACAGGCACATGCTTATACTCTACTCAAGTTGTAAAAGAAAATCAGGGGAGGTGGTGGATTTTATCATAAGAGGACAATTTTAGCATCCCCTCGCCAGTGACTTCAGTGTCAGTAACTGTCATTGCATGTGTGCGTGCCCCCTCGAAATACAATCAGAAACATCAGTTCCTTTTAAATCTTGAATTAAACTCATTTCCTCGGCTGATAACAACATCGTTAATTTTATTACGAGCCACTTGCATGAATTACACTAGGCAGTGCGGCTCACATGCCTGTATTAACTCCGCATAACCAGTAGGTAATGTGCGTAAGCAAGTTGAATACTCGACGTCGAGCTACGATCGTTTCCACGATCAAATTGACTCACGTTGAAATTGTATAAATCACTACGTTGACGTGGTTTTCTACGTACGACACGGGTAAGATCAACATTTGATCTAAGCACCCGTTATGAATGAGGCCCCAGCTCTTTAAGAGATTGTCAAAAGAGACTCTGAAAACGAAACGTTGATAACTTTTGAGCAAAAGGCTGCATACACGTAATTCAAGATACTCTGATTGTCATTTAGAGTTACATTATAGGAGCATTCAACAACAAGTCAAAATGTGCTCCAGAAAAGCAGAAAACAACACTGATAGAACTTGAGAACGAATGCAAAAAACAGTCCACTCTCAGAACAGTTCTCTGAGACACTTTCAGAACACCTCTGTTAATGACTGAAAACAGCTCTCGAAGAGATTGTCAAAAGAGTCTCTGAAAATGAAACGTTGATAACTTTTGAGCAAAAGGCTGCACACACGTAATTCAAGTTGCTCTGTCTGTGTGTCTGTCTGTGTGTCTGTCTGTGTATCTGTCTGTCTGTCTGTGTGTCTGCCTGTGTGTCTGTGTGTCTGTCTGTTTGTCTGTCTGTGTGTCTGTCTGTCTGTCTGTGTGTCTGTCTATGTGTCTGTCTGTGTGTCTGTCTGTCTGTCTGTGTTTCTGTCTGTGTGTCTGTGTGTCTGTGTTTCTGTCTGTGTGTCTGTCTGTCTGTCTATCTGTCTGTCTGTGAGCTCTTTAAGAGATTGTCAAAAGAGACTCTGAAACGAAACGTTGATAACTTTTGAGCAAAAGGCTGCACACACGTTATTCAAGTTGCTCTGATTGTCAATTAGAGTTACATTATAGGAGCATTCAACAACAAGTCAAAATGTGCTCCAGAAAGGCATAAAACAACACTTTGATATAACTTGAGAACGAATGCAAAAAACAGTCCACTCTCAGAACAGGCCGCTTGGACACTTTCAGAACAGCTCTGTTAATGACTGAAATCAGCTCTTTAAGAGATTGTCAAAAGAGACTCTGAAAATGAAACGTTGATAACTTTTGAGCAAAAGGCTGCACACACGTAATTCAAGATACTCTGATTGTCATTTAGAGTTACATTATAGGAGCATTCAACAACAAGTCAAAATGTGCTCCAGAAATGCAGAAAACAACACTTTGATATAACTTGAGAACGAATGCAAAAAACAGTCCACTCTCAGAACAGGCCGCTTGGACACTTTCAGAACAGCTCTGTTAATGACTGAAATCAGCTCTTTAAGAGATTGTCAAAAGAGACTCTGAAAATGAAACGTTGATAACTTTTGAGCAAAAGGCTGCACACACGTAATTCAAGTTGATCTGATTGTCATTTAGAGTTACATTATAGGAGCATTCAACAACAAGTCCAAATGTGCTCCAGAAAAGCAGAAAACAACACTGATATAACTTGAGAACGAATGCAAAAAACAGTCCACTCTCAGAACTGGCTGCTTGGACACTTTCAGAACAGCTCTGTTAATGACTGAAATCAGCTCTTTAAGAGATTGTCAAAAGAGACTCTGAAAACGAAACATTGATAACTTTTGAGCAAATGGCTGCACACACGTAATTCAAGATACTCAGATTGTCATTTAGAGTGACATTATAGGAGCATTCAACAACAAGTCAAAATGTGCTCCAGAAAGGCAGAAAACAACACTTTGATATAACTTGAGAACGAATGCAAAAAACAGTCCACTCTAAGAACAGGCCGCTTGGACACTTTCAGAACAGCTCTGTTAATGACTGAAAACAGCTCTCGAAGAGATTGTCAAAAGAGACTCCGAAAACGAAACGTTGATCACTTTTGAGCAAAAGGCTGCACACACGCAATTCAAGTTGCTCTGATTGTCATTTAGAGTTACATTATAGGAGCATTCAGCAACAACTGATAGAACTTGAGAACGAATGCAAAAAACAGTCCACTCTCAGAACAGGCCGCTTGGACACTTTCAGAACAGCTCTGTTAATGACTGAAAACAGCTCTCGAAGAGATTGTCAAAAGAGACTCTGAAAACGAAACATTGATAACTTTTGAGCAAAAGGCTGCACACACGTAATTCAAGATACCCTGATTGTCATTTAGAGTTAACACAGTGGCATGTCTATGTTAACACAGGTGCTTGTTTATGTTAGTAACACAGTAGCTCTATGTTAACACAGGTGCTTGTTTATGTTAATAACACAGTAGCTTGTCTATGTTAGTAACACAGTAGCTTGTCTTTGTTAACACTTTTGGACTTTGTTAACACTTTTGGACTTTTGGACTTTTGCTTGTTTATGTTAATAACACAGGTGCTTGTTTATGTTAGTAACACAGTAGCTTGTCTTTGTTAACACAGCTGCTTGTTAAAGTTAATAACACAGTAGCTTGTCTATGTTATTAACACAGTAGCTTGTCTATGTTAAAACAGGTGCTTGTTTATGTTAGTAACACAGTATCTTGTCAATGTTAACACAGGTGCTTGTTTATGTTAGTAACACAGTAGCGTGTCTATGTTAACACAGGTGCTTGTTTATGTTAGTAACACAGTAGCATGTCTATGTTAACACAGGTGCTTGTTTATGTTAGTAACACAGTAGCTTGTCAATATTAGTAACACAGTAGCTTGTCTATGTTAATAACACAGTAGCTTGTCTATGTTAGTAACACAGTAGCGTGTCTATGTTAACACAGGTGCTTGTTTATGTTAGTAACACAGTAGCTTGTCTTTGTTAACACAGCTGCTTGTTAAAGTTAATAACACAGTAGCTTGTCTATGTTAACACAGGTGCTTGTCTATGTTAATAACACAGTAGCTTGTCTATGTTAGTAACACAGTAGCGTGTCTATGTTAACACAGGTGCTTGTTTATGTTAGTAACACAGTAGCTTGTCTTGTTAACACAGGTCCTTGTTTATGTTAATAACACAGTAGCTTGTCTATGTTAACACAGGTGCTTGTTTATGTTAGTAACACAGTAGCTTGTCAATATTAGTAACACAGTAGCATGTCTATGTTAACACAGGTGCTTGTTTATGTTAGTAACACAGTAGCTCTATGTTAACACAGGTGCTTGTTTATGTTAATAACACAGTAGCTTGTCTATGTTAGTAACACAGTAGCTTGTCTTTGTTAACACAGCTGCTTGTTTATGTTAATAACACAGTAGCTTGTCTTTGTTAACACAGCTGCTTGTTAAAGTTAATAACACAGTAGCTTGTCTATGTTAGTAACACAGTAGCTTGTCTTTGTTAACACAGCTGCTTGTTAAAGTTAATAACACAGTAGCTTGTCTATGTTAGTAACACTGTAGCTTGGCATTGTTAACACATGTGCTTGTAGTAACACAGTAGCTTGTCTACGTTAACACTGGTGCTTGTTTATGTTAGTAACACAGTAGATTGTCTATATTAGTAACACAGTAGCTTGTCTATATTAACACAGGTGCTTGTTTATGTTAGTAACACAGTAGCTTGTCCACTGAAAACGAAACGTTGATAACTTTTGAGCAAAAGGCTGCACACACGTAATTCAAGTTGCTCTGATTGTCATTTAGAGTTACATTATAAGAGCATTCAACAACAAGTCAAAATGTGCTCGAGAAAGGCAGAAAACAACACTTTGATATAACTTGAGAACGAATGCAAAAACAGTCCACTCTCAGAACAGGCTGTTTGGACACTTTCAGAACAGCTCTGTTAATGACTGAAATCAGCTCTTTAAGAGATTGTCAAAAGAGACTCTGAAAACGAAACATTGATAACTTTTGAGCAAAAGGCTGCACACACGTAATTCAACATACTCTGAGTGTCATTTAGAGTTACATTATAGGAGCATTCAACAACAAGTCAAAATGTGCTCCAGAAAGGCAGAAAACAACACTTTGATAGTTTGATATAACTTGAGAACGAATGCAAAAAACAGTCCACTCTCAGAACAGGCCGCTTGGACACTTTCAGAACAGCTCTGTTAATGACTGAAAACAGCTCTCGAAGAGATTGTCAAAATAGACTCTGAAAACGAAACGTTGATCACTTTTGAGCAAAAGGCTGCACACACGCAATTCAAGTTGCTCTGATTGTCATTTAGAGTTACATTATAGGAGCATTCAGCAACAAGTCAAAATGTGCCCCAGAAAGGCAGAAAACAACACTTTGATATAACTTGAGAACGAATGCAAAAAACAGTCCACTCTCAGAACTGGCTGCTTGGACACTTTCAGAACAGCTCTGTTAATGACTGAAATCAGCTCTTTAACACTTAATCAGCCGTGAGGTGTTAAACAGCACCAGTGAGTACAAAAAAAATTCTACCTTTGCACTCGATCACATTTCAGGACCCTCCTTTCATGACTTTTCCTAGATATGTGCGTTCTACCACCCAGCATTTTTACATTTTCAAAATCGAGTTAGTATAAAGCATTTTAGCAGTATTTCTGTGTGTGTCTGTGTATTTGTGGCTGCTATCTTTTTCTCCAAGCCTGCAATTCTCTTTTATATCAGCAGAGGTAGCAAGGGGGCACACACTGTGCTCAAATTCAGGCTTCAGTGCTGAATGAGACACAGTGCATAAGACTGATATTTGTGTTTATATATAGGCTACAATAACAATCAAAATAAGATATGTATATGTGCAGACAGTTATGAAAATGATAAACTGTACAGTATGTCTCCCAATCAATGTTCGTTCAGACAATACAACCAAAGGCGTAAAAATATGTTCTCATAATGTAATTATAGATATAGCTAAATTAGACTGTAGACTGCTATGGAGGTATATTGAAACCAATATATAGATTATATATATAGATTATATATACAACCTGATTGGATTAAATAAGATTCTGTTGTGATTGTGTTGACATTGTTGTGATTGCAAAATAAATCTTGGTTATGTAATGTGTAAAGAACATGATGACACGAATGCCTATTATGATGATATGCAAAAGGGACAATCTGTGTCTATGAATCTTGAACAATCACCGGTTGAATATGCTAATATAGGAACAGTGCCTAAAACCCCACTTCAAAAGGTTGTTATTCAAAGGCAGCATCCAAAGCCTACTAACACATTGCACAGTAAAAGAGAACATGATCAAATGTCAACAATGAATAATCAGTCAACAATGGATAATCTTATCAATCAAGACACCATGTCCAATGTAGAGCAAAAACATGACATCGCTGATATCCTTCTTACTCAGCAGAAACTTGCTTTACTTCCTGTGAGGGAAATGAATACATTTGATGGAGACCCAATGAATTTCCTACCCTTTATGCGTGCTTTTGAACATTGTAGGACAAGACAAGTAGCAATCCAGACAGGCTTTATTTCCTGGAACAGTACACCACTGGACAGTCACGAGACTTGGTGCGTAGCTGCATGCATATGCAACCAGACAGAGGCTATGCTGAAGCTAAGAAGCTACTTGAAAAGAACTTTGGAAATGAAATCAAGATAACCAGTGCCTACATGGAAAAAGCCTTGAACTGGCCAAGCATAAAGGCTGAAGATGGAAAGTCACTACAGGCCTATGCACTGTATTTGAGAGGATGCAACAATGCCATGCAAGACTTGGTTTAGTAGGCAATTGTTTATCACAGATGAATCCTGACAATTGATGGTTGATGCATGGGGGAGGGTCATCTTATTCTCAATGATCTCTTTCTGATCGTTTCCGATCACCACACAAAGGATGCCTCCAACAAGCCCTTCAAACCATCCCCCACCAGAATCAACGATATAACGAACGGATATTTCTGAGTGGGGCAGTCCCAGATATAGTGAAGACAGACAGGAAAGTAAGGAGAAGAAGGGAGAGAGTATATTGACAATTGATAATAAGATATTGATAATGTATTTCGCTGTCGACCAAAATCGTTTGAAATTACGTGCTTGTGCATTGAATGACACTATGTACAGCGCTGTCAATTTTCAAATAATGCAATAGGCTATATGAATGTTCAGTTGTGATATGAAGTAGCCAACAATTCTCATGTCGACCATGATAATAATAGGCTACAACAAGGTTGTACATAGATATACGCAGATTCATATTTGGATAGTTGATTTTGGCACCATTAGCCAATTGCAGAGAGTATACATTATTTTGTTTGTTTACTGCACATTATAAATGAAATGATGTGTATTAATTATTTTTGTTTGTTTGAATCCTCACTGTGTTCATGTTATAATGTTTAGTGAACGAACAATTGTTGGGTGTTTGCCACAAATCGGAATTCTCTTGCCGTGAAATGTGTACTCAATAAGACATGCGCTCTGCGCTGCGGGCTACATTTGATTATGTAATCATCAACGATTGATTAGTAGGCCATTGTTTATCAAAGATGAATCCTGACAATTGAATGCCATTTGAGATCGAGACTCGGTAGCCTAATAGTGATAATGAGTTCAATCTGTAAACAGTTATCATCTCAATAGGACGGCCAATGTAATGCGTTGTTTTTTTGATTTTGCATTCCTTGTTTCGTGGTAAACTAATCTCTTTCTGATCGTCCCGTTAACAAAAACCTAAGGTGCATAAGTCACGTAATATGGTGAAATAAATGTTCGTTCAGACAATACAACATATATTGAAAAATATGATGATGAATACATGTGGGATGGAGGTACGGGGATGATATGTGGCATGTCCGCTCGACAACTCGTTTCTAAGTTACAAAACTTCTGAGTTACAATCACTTGATGTTGATGGGGGAGGGTTGATAGCTCTCGATCGTTTCCGATCAATGAACAAAGACATCGGGTTTCCCCCGCTCCACCACGTCCCAACGGTGTGTTTCTGTAACCATTTTCTCCTCCTTCAAGTCGCTCCTCTCAGGAGACCACTATTTATAAATAATAACCCACAGATAGGCACAGTCACAGTGCTACATGAAAATATCTAGCCACACACCACATATCATAGCTCCGCCTATATGTATTTATCATCATATTTCTCAATATAAAACGGAGGTACAATATATGGCAGATATATGTATGGTATATTATGGCAGTTTCTGGCGCCTGTCCCGTTCTGTTGTTCAAAGAATATAATATAAAACGCATCACATGTTTGTCATTGTGTGAAAATACAGATAGCTGGTCCACACAGCTCGATTGTCTGCTGATGTTAGGGCCGGCGTGAAGTTCACGACAAATAAACAGACTTTGTGTAAAACGTATTGTTTTATTGTTTTGGTCCTTTTTGTCTTCTCGTTTGATTTTGCCATGTTTTGTGTTGCATTGTGTTGTGTGCATTGTGCTTGCTTGTTTCCTGCATTTTATCTATTTTTACTGTGAAGCACTTTGGCTCAGCATTGCTGTACGTAAGGTGCTATACAAATAAAGTTGACTTGACTTGACTTGATGGCTCTCCGATCAATGAACAAAGAGATCGGGTTCCCCCCGCGGTGTGTTGCTGTTGCGTGTTCACGCTTCTTGCGTGACATCGCCATCCAGCGATTTTTGTGGGTCAGTACACACACCCCCATTGTGATTAGTGGTCGTGTGATTCCACACCTCGTCGCGCTTTAGTAGGTAAAAAAACGTCGCGCCTCCAGTGTGTGGTGTCCGGACTGGACTTGTAAGTAATAATAGTCGATAGAGAACGTGGTCCATCAAACGCAGGTTTATTCTTTTCAGCATGAGTATAGCAGCAAACTACTCAACATAACTTCTCAGCATGAATGAGTATGGCAGCCAACTACCCAGCATACACTTCAACTTCCTCCTTAGTCTAACACGTGATTCCGTCTTAAAGGGCAGGACACAACATTTCCCCCTTTCTGGAAAAGAGTTACTTGTACTAACAACAAGGCAAGCAAAAAATGAAATGGTAGATTCAGCATGTATAAACAAAACAATATCACATTAACCAATCAATATCACATAAGGAAACTTAAATATTATTAATCTAGGTAATGACAGTCTAATACAATAACAATAGACCAAAGTAGTGCAAACAGTATAAGTGCAACAATCCCCATACAACAGGAATACAATTCAACAACTGTCAGTGACCCATTATTAGGCTATTCAAGAGACATAGTCCTTTAGCCATCCAGACCTCTGGATATTACGTCTAGGCCTGGGTGAATGATCAACCACAGGCTCTACAGTGTCTCCGTCTGTGGTTGCGGCAGTGTCTGGGAAAGCAGTGAGATGAGAGGCATTCCAAGTCTTTCCATCACTCAGAATGTATGTGCTGTCCCCCACCTTCTTGCTTATGGTGAGAGGATCACTGTACCTTCTGTGACCTTTCATCACATGCAGAGGATTCTTAACCCGCACTTTGTCCCCTTTTTGAAAAGCAGGAGGACGTGCACCACGTTTGGCATCAGTGTAGGCCTTCATCTTGCGCTGTCGTTCACTGACTCTGTGGCGAATGTTCATCGTCGCCGGAGTACACTCAGGAGCAGGAGGTAACAGAGTCAGCTTGGTTCGCATGGGCCGACCGTGGAGCAGTTCAAAAGGAGATGAACCAGTAGTGGCATGAGGAGTGGCACGGTAGACCTGGAGAAAGTCTACCACAGCTGGTTTCCAAGGCTGATGTTGCTGAATGGCCAGCTGGATGGTTTGTTTCAGCACCCGATTGAACCTTTCTATGGCCCCATTAGCAGCAGGGTAGTAGAGAGAAGATCGGCTGTGTGAGATTTGTCTGTCTTTCAGGAAGGATGTGAATGATGCAGACGTAAACTGCACACCGTTGTCAGTGACAATGTTCAGCGGGTTCCCATGCCGGCTGAACACAGATGACATAAAGGCAAGCACAGTGTTAGTAGTGATGTCTCGGGTGAAGGCTACCTCAGGCCATTTACTAAAGTAGTCAGTCATTGTAACAGCGTATCTGCAGTCTGGAGCAGCTGTTTCGAATGGGCCGACTATATCCATGGCAACCTTTTGCCATGGCCCATCAGGAAGTGGTACAGGTTGCAGTGGACCTGGACGTGGGTTTGCTGTCTTGTCATTTGACTGGCACAAGTGGCAGGCACGGATAGCACTGAGCACCTGATCATCCATTTTAGGCCACCAGTACAGTTCACGAAGTCTCTGTTTGGTCCGCACCACTCCTTGGTGGGACTCGTGAGCAATGGAGGTCAGTGCAGGGCGGAGAGCGTCAGGGACAAGCACTCTGGAGCCTCGAAATATGAAGCTGTCCTTCACAGACAGTTCATGGCGGAGTGGGTAGTATGGTAGCAAGACAGGGTCGAGACCTTTAGAGGAAGGAGGCCAACCACTTGAGATGATGACGCGGAGCATTGTGAGCTCGGGACATGAGGCACAGGCAGAGTCCAGGTCAGCAGCAGAGAGAGACTCACTAGTAGAGGTGAGAAGAGCAACGTACTCCGTGTCGTCGTCAGCCGGAGCAGATGCAGCAGGCAGAGGTAAGCGAGACATGCAGTCGGCAGGTGCGTTGTCAGAGCCTGGACGGTAGGTGACATCGTAGTTGTAGGACATGAGACGGGCAGACCATCTTGCAACACGTAGACCAGCGCGACCGACACCCTTTGTAGTCATCAGTGTCGTGAGCGCTTGGTGGTCCGTCTTCAGAGTGAAACGGCGTCCCCACAAGTAAGTGCGCCACCGCTCCACAGCCCAGACGCAGGCCAGGGCTTCCTTTTCCACAACAGCATATTTGCGCTCAGCAGCAGAGAGAGTTCGAGATGCAAACGCAACAGTTCTCTCAACGTTGTCAGGGCCCACTTGTGACATCACAGCACCCAACCCGTAGTCAGATGCATCTGTAGATATGATAGTGTGCAGTGCAGGATCAAACAATGCTAGGGCTTGGCTCTTTACCAGCAGTTGCTTGACCCTTTCATAACTGGCTTGTGCTTCGTCAGTCCACTGAAATGCACTGTCCGTCTGTCTCAGGCATGCTCGCATTGGTTCCACCACAGTGGCATGGTTGGGCAGGAACTTAGAGTACCAGGAGAGCAAACCGAGGAAGGAACGCAGTGTAGTAGCGTCAGTGGGTGCTGGAGCCTCAGCGATGGCCTGTATGCGTACAGTGTCTGGAAGCAGACCATCAGCAGAGACAGTGTGACCCAGGAATGGTAGACTGGGCTCACGGAAACGGCATTTGTCGTTATTAAGCTGCAAGCCAGCAGATTTCAGACGTTGCAGGGTAACTTTAAGAGCCTCGTCATGTGTGTGCCTGTCACTGCCATGTATGATGACATCATCAATGTAGTACTCCACACCCGGCAGGTCAGCGAGAATGATGCTCATCATCTTCTGAAAGGCAGCTGGCGCTGATGCCAGTCCATATGGCACACGGCAGAACCGATACAGTCCATCATGGGTGATGAATGCCGTTAGGTCGCGTGACTCCTCAGCAAGAGGCACCTGGTAGTAGGCGTTAGCCAGGTCAATGGATGAGAAGATGGTGGAGCCTTTCAGGCTGGAAAGGAGCTCATCCATATGAGGCAGTGGAAAGGCGTCAATAATGACCGCCTTATTGGGCTCACGCAGGTCGACACACATCCTTATTTTTCCAGTCTTCTTTTGTATGACGACAATGGGGGACACCCAAGCAGAGGCGTCGACAGGTTCGATCACTCCAGCAGCGAGTAAGCGCTTCAGTTCATCAGAAACTGCGTCTCTGACAGACAGCGGTAGCCGGCGCAGCTTTTGGCGTACCGGTGTGACAGAGGAATCGACCTTCACGCGGTGCACAAAGTTTTCTGCACACCCTACAGCAGCGGGAGCAGATGCAGTAGTGCACTGGAGCACAGGAGTAGGCAGAGATGCAGAGTCATTAGGAGGCACCACTTTGTTGTTTGCAATATGCACACTTAACACAGTCATTAGGTCCCTCCCCATCAGTGAGGTCCCCCTCTCCACAATGAAGAAGGTACCTGGAGCAGTGCGGCCATGGAGAGAAACATCAGCAGACATGCACCCCAGCACTGGAATGCTGGTTTTAGAGTAAGACACCAGCCTGGCAGTCGGTTCAGTAAGTGGAATGTTTTTAAAGTACTGTGCGTAGATGCTCTGTGGCAGTATAGAGACAGATGAACCAGTGTCAACCAGCAATTCCACTTTACTGGACTGTGAGTGTTCTGAAATAATCTCCACAGTGCATGTGATCTTATCACTATTACGTGCAGAATGTTCAGTATATAACACTGTAAATTCAGGGAGATCAACCTCACGTACCTCCTTGGTGTGTGTCTGTGTACTGCGACACACCTTGGCAAAGTGACCCACTCTGTTGCATTGTCTGCATGTAACTGATGCAGCTGGGCAGTTAGTTGCATTAGCTAAATGTCCATCTGATCCACAGCGGTAACATGTTTTCCGCTGTGAAGCCTCCCTAGGCTTTGTACGCTTACCCCACTGTTGTGGAGTGTGCTGCACCGCCTGCACAGATGCAGCCCGCGGCTCACAGAAGGCCTTAGCTTGCTCCGTAGCAGCCTCAATCTGTGTAGCAGTTGTCATGGCCCTTTCCAGTGTAAGTTTATTGTCCATCAAAAGTCTTTCACGGATCCGCGGGTTGTGTAGATGTTCAACTAGCTGATCACGGATCGCCTCATCCGCACGATCGCCATAGTCGCACGTAGCTGCAAGTTCACGTAGTGCAATCACATACTGAAGGACCGTTTCATTCTGCATCTGTACTCTCTTACGGAAAGCATGGCGTTCAGCAACAGTGTTTGTCTTGGGCACAAAGTACTCCTCCAACGCAGTCATTGCAGTGTCGTAATCTGCACCTGTGTTCGGGAGCGAGTAGAAGAGACGCTGTCCCTCGGTGCCCAGGCAGTGTAGTAAGACGGCTCTACGCCGTGCAGCAGGCCAAGCATTACCGCTAGCATTGATGACCAGCAAATAGTTCTCAAAAATTTTCCGCCATGTCTTGAATGGAATGGTGGGCTCACCAGGCGCAGGCAGGAAAAAACAGGGAAACGGCACGTTTACAGCCATTGTAAAAACTAGTAACTCCGATTACTCGTCGCCAATTGTGGTGTCCGGACTGGACTTGTAAGTAATAATAGTCGATAGAGAACGTGGTCCATCAAACGCAGGTTTATTCTTTTCAGCATGAGTATAGCAGCAAACTACTCAACATAACTTCTCAGCATGAATGAGTATGGCAGCCAACTACCCAGCATACACTTCAACTTCCTCCTTAGTCTAACACGTGATTCCGTCTTAAAGGGCAGGACACAACACAGTGTTAAGAGATTGTCAAAAGAGACTCTGAAAACGAAACATTGATAACATTTGAGCAAAAGGCTGCACACACGTAATTCAACATACTCTGATTGTCATTTAGAGTTACATTATAGGAGCATTCAACAACAAGTCAAAATGTGCTCCAGAAAGGCAGAAAACAACACTTTGATAGTTTGATATAACTTGAGAACGAATGCAAAAAACAGTCCACTCTAAGAACAGGCCGCTTGGACACTTTCAGAACAGCTCTGTTAATGACTGAAAACCGCTCTCGAAGAGATTGTCAAAAGAGACTCCGAAAACGAAACGTTGATCACTTTTGAGCAAAAGGCTGCACACACGCAATTCAAGTTGCTCTGATTGTCATTTAGAGTTACATTATAGGAGCATTCAGCAACAAGTCAAAATGTGCTCCAGAAAAGCAGAAAACAACACTGATAGAACTTGAGAACGAATGCAAAAAACAGTCCACTCTCATAACAGGCCGCTCGGACACTTTCAGAACAGCTCTGTTAATGACTGAAAACAGCTCTCGAAGAGATTGTCAAAAGAGACTCTGAAAACGAAACGTTGATCACCTTTGAGCAAAAGGCTGCACACACGCAATTCAAGTTGCTCTGATTGTCATTTAGAGTTACATTATAGGAGCATTCAACAACAAGTCAAAATGTGCTCCAGAAAGGCAGAAAACAACACTTTGATATAACTTGAGAACGAATGCAAAAACAGTCCACTCTCAGAACAGGCTGTTTGGACACTTTCAGAACAGCTCTGTTAATGACTGAAATCAGCTCTTTAAGAGATTGTCAAAAGAGTCTCTGAAAACGAAACATTGATAACTTTTGAGCAAAAGGCTGCACACACGTAATTCAACATACTCTGATTGTCATTTAGAGTTAACACAGTGGCATGTCTATGTTAACACAGGTGCTTGTTTATGTTAGTAACACAGTAGCTCTATGTTAACACAGGTGCTTGTTTATGTTAATAACACAGTAGCTTGTCTATGTTAGTAACACAGTAGCTTGTCTTTGTTAACACAGCTGCTTGTTTATGTTAATAACACAGGTGCTTGTTTATGTTAGTAACACAGTAGTTTGTCTTTGTTAACACAGCTGCTTGTTAAAGTTAATAACACAGTAGCTTGTCTATGTTATTAACACAGTAGCTTATCTATGTTAAAACAGGTGCTTGTTTATGTTAGTAACACAGTAGCTTGTCAATGTTAACACAGGTGCTTGTTTATGGTAATAACACAGTAGCGTGTCTATGTTAACACAGGTGCTTGTTTATGTTAGTAACACAGTAGCATGTCTATGTTAACACAGGTGCTTGTCTATGTTAATAACACAGTTGCTTGTCTATGTTAGTAACACAGTAGCGTGTCTATGTTAACACAGGTGCTTGTTTATGTTAGTAACACAGTAGCTTGTCTATGTTAACACAGGTCCTTGTTTATGTTAATAACACAGTAGCTTGTCTATGTTAACACAGGTGCTTTTTTATGTTAGTAACACAGTAGCTTGTCAATATTAGTAACACAGTAGCATGTCTATGTTAACACAGGTGCTTTTTTATGTTAGTAACACAGTAGCTTGTCAATATTAGTAACACAGTAGCATGTCTATGTTAACACAGGTGCTTGTTTATGTTAGTAACACAGTAGCATGTCTATATTAACACAGGTGCTTGTTTATGTTAATAACACAGTAGCTTGTCTATGTTAGTAACACAGTAGCTTGTTTATGTTAGTTACACAGTAGTTTGTCAATATTAGTAACACAGTAGCTTGTCTTTGTTAACACAGGTGCTTGTTTATGTTAGTAACACAGTAGCTTGTCTTTATTACTAACACAGTAGTGTGTCTATGTTAACACAGGTGCTTGTTTATGTTAGTAACACAGTAGCTTGTCTATGTTAATAACACAGTAGCTTGTCTATGTTAACACAGGTGCTTGTTTATGTTAATAACACAGTAGCTTGTCTATGTTAACACAGGTCCTTGTTTATGTTAATAACACAGTAGCGTGTCTATGTTAACACAGGTGCTTGTTTATGTTAGTAACACAGAAGCTTGTCTATGTTAACACAGGTCCTTGTTTATGTTAATAACACAGTAGCTTGTCTATGTTAACACAGGTGCTTGTTTATGTTAGTAACACAGTAGCTTGTCAATATTAGTAACACAGTAGCATGTCTATGTTAACACAGGTGCTTGTTTATGTTAGTAACACAGTAGCTCTATGTTAACACAGGTGCTTGTTTATGTTAATAACACAGTAGCTTGTCTATGTTAGTAACACAGTAGCTTGTCTTTGTTAACACGGCTGCTTGTTAAAGTTAATAACACAGTAGCTTGTCTATGTTATTAACACAGTAGCTTGTCTATGTTAAAACAGGTGCTTGTTTATGTTAGTAACACAGTAGCGTGTCAATGTTAACACAGGTGCTTGTTTATGTTAGTAACACAGTAGCTTGTCTATGTTAGTAACACAGTAGCTTGTCTATGTTAGTAACACAGTAGCTTGTCATTGTTAACACATGTGCTTGTAGTAACACAGTAGCTTGTCTACGTTAACACAGGTGCTTGTTTATGTTAGTAACACAGTAGCTTGTCAATATTAGTAACACAGTAGCATGTCTATGTTAACACAGGTGCTTGTTTATGTTAGTAACACAGTAGCTCTATGTTAACACAGGTGCTTGTTTATGTTAATAACACAGTAGCTTGTCTATGTTAGTAACACAGTAGCTTGTCTTTGTTAACACAGCTGCTTGTTAAAGTTAATAACACAGTAGCTTGTCTATGTTATTAACACAGTAGCTTGTCTATGTTAAAACAGGTGCTTGTTTATGTTAGTAACACAGTAGCTTGTCAATGTTAACACAGGTGCTTGTTTATGTTAGTAACACAGTAGCTTGTCTATGTTAGTAACACAGTAACTTGTCATTGTTAACACATGTGTTTGTAGTAACACAGTAGCTTGTCTAAGTTAACACAGGTGCTTGTTTATGTTAGTAACACAGTAGATTGTCTATATTAGTAACACAGTAGCTTGTCTATATTAACACAGGTGCTTGTTTATGTTAGTAACACAGTAGCTTGTCCACTGAAAACGAAACGTTAATAACTTTTGAGCAAAAGGCTGCACACACGTAATTCAAGTTGCTCTTATTGTCATTTAGAGTTACATTATAGGAGCATTCAACAACAAGTCAAAATGTGCTCCAGAAAGGCAGAAAACAACACTTTGATATAACTTGAGAACGAATGCAAAAAACAGTCCACTCTCAGAACAGGCTGCTTGGATACTTTCAGAACAGCTCTGTTAATGACTGAAATCAGCTCTTTAAGAGATTGTCAAAAGAGACTCTGAAAACGAAACATTGATAACTTTTGAGCAAAAGGCTGCACACACGTAATTCAACATACTCTGATTGTCATTTAAGGGCTCTGCACACAGCGTGCGATTTCTGTTGCGCGTCAACGTTCCATTTTGAAGTTTGAATGGAAGTCTATGAGAACATACAACAGAAATTGCATCGCACGCTGTGTGCATTGGGATGCAATGTTTTATGATTTTCTCATAGACTTCCATTCAAACTTCAAAATGGAACGTTGACGCGCAACAGAAATCGCACGCTGTGTGCAGAGCCCTTTAGAGTTACATTATAGGAGCATTCAGCAACAAGTCAAAATGTGCTCCAGAAAAGCAGAAAACAACACTGATAGAACTTGAGAACGAATGCAATAAACAGTCCACTCTCATAACAGGCCGCTTGGACACTTTCAGAACAGCTCTGTTAATGACTGAAAACAGCTCTCGAAGAGATTGTCAAAAGAGACTCCGAAAACGAAACGTTGATCACTTTTGAGCAAAAGGCTGCACACACGCAATTCAAGTTGCTCTGATTGTCATTTAGAGTTACTGTAGTTTATTTCTACTTAAACACACACACATGCATAGATTGTATATGATATGGGCCTGTATATATGCTGTGTGGGAGTGTTGTGGAATGGCTCTTGTAATCTGACCTGCCCCCTGACTTAAGGCCATAGTGACATCACAGGTGACTGCCCTCTTGACCATCTAGGTAAGGTGATAGGCTATGGCCTGTGACTGTATTTGCATACTGTGATAAATAAGGGTGAGACCCAAGGGGGTGCCTCTTTACCAGCCCAGCCCAGCAGAGGAGAGCAGACACCAGGCTCCAGCTGTTGGTAACTGTATGTTTTGTACTTTGATTAAATCGTCTTAAACTCAATAACTGTTCTTTGATTCATAACCAATAAAATAAATACACAACATTAATGGCGAGCCTAAAACCCGGAGTCTAGAAGGGGAAATCTACGTTTGAAAACTGAAGCTGCAAGAATTGTGTGGAACAGCTGTTTTCAAACATTTTCTTTGAGACTAAAACAACCTTAAAGTAGAGTATCTTGTTGGAATAGATCATAGTCTTTAAGCTGGGGTTGGGGAGAGAGCCGAATTTAGAAATTCGCTTTTTGAAAATATAGTGTTTGATGGTAAGGTATGTAATTTGTTTGTATGGTATTACGGAATATCGTGAGTGTGTGTGTAAAATTGTGTTAATGGAATAATATTCCTAATTAGATAAAGTGTAAGTAGACTGTGAAGTCTGTTTTGTAAGAAAGAGCATTATTGTAAAAGATTAAGAAATCAAATCTTCAGAACTGTGGCAAGAAGTGTGTCTTAGACGCCATTGCTCATTGTCCTTTGTCAGCGTCAGCGGAGCAAAAACACGCACGCTCAGGCACGCGCGGAGACACGCAGGCACACACAGGCCTAGATATCTCTGTGAAGAGACCGTGTGAAAAGCATATACATTGTTGAATGAGAATTAGTTTGGTAACTAATAGTTAAATTGCATTGAAAGATAATCTTGAAATTGTTGTGTCGTGGAGAATGTAATTTGTTTGTGAAAACAAAGTTGTGTTAAGTTATTGATTAAAGCGAAAACAGAGGGTGCGGTTTTTCCCCCAGAAGGAAGGACAAAGACTTGCCCCTCCCCCTCCCTTTCTCTCCTGTTGGTTTTCGAATAGACGTGCGCTCACACATGCACGAGCGTCCGCGCTCGTACACAAATACATTCCTTCATTCACGGGGCTGCGTGTGATTGTTGCATTACAGATAAAGTTAAATCCATTTACATAGATTGTAGTAATTTAAAGATAGAAAGATAGTGAATTGATCATCGGGGTATTTAAAGTAGTTTAAAGATATTTGTTAGAATTCATTCACGAGCCCTAGGAGAAGTGCGCGCATGCGCAAACATTACACACGAAGACTCGCGCATGTGCATTGCAGGCACATTCCACACACACAGAGAGAGCGCGAAGCGAATACTGTAGTGCTGAGAGACGGTACCCATACTTTTAATTTCAACCCCTCTCTCTCTGTGATAAAGTTGTGATTGCAGAATCACGAAAGATTAAAGACTAGTTTGTTAAAAGTAAAAGAATATATTGTGGGCTTTTGATAGATTCAAAGGAAAAGAGGCCAGTCGTTCTGTAAGACATCTGTTGACTGTTTCCTGAGCAGAACACAGGAAGATTGATGACCCCCAATAAAACGTCTCTGTGACTCTCTGTCTGCCTGCTTGCATAGAATGTTGACAGAGATCTGTAGAGAATATTCATAGAATGATGTTTGTAAATGACTGTTGAATATTACATTACTTGTTTAATTACTAATTGGGTAAAATAATAATTCAGATCATTCATTGTCTGTTTCACAAAACAATTGATTGATTCCACAGGTTTGGTCAAATGTCTGTGACTGTCTAATGAAAACCATTCTGAATAACCATTCATTTTGTTTGATATTTTGATAACAGATAATTGACTCCACAGGTTTTAAATCAATGTATATGATTATATAATGAATAATTCTAACTAATCATTCATTCCTTTCACTTAACAGTTGATTTATTCTACAGGTTGTAATTAATATTTGTAATTTACATCTTTTATTTTAGTTAGGTCATGTCCACAGCTTTTGATTAGGAATAGCAGAATAGTTTGTATTGATAATTAAGCAGTAAAAGGGTTTTTGTAAATCAGTGAATACTTAGGTGTTGACCAGCCTTTGTGATTTAATAATTGTGTTGACCAGAACTGTAATTAGTATTGAATGAGTAATTAAGTGACATATATTCATAAACAATTAGGAAACACATTTAAGTATAAAGTACTTACACAGAGGATTAGATTTAAGTTAATACTGCACTGACATACACAAGAGGCAAATCTGTTGTTCTGGGTTGTAGTGTTCTGTGTGGACAGTTGACACAGTTAAAAGTTAGACTAGCATCTGTTTAGCAGATACGGCAAAAGAAGGTGGGTTGTAAGGAAAGTACACCTTATAGAATATTTTCAGCATATTGAGCAGTATAAATCAATCAGCTTAAAATGGGAGCAAATTCAACGAAGATGTTAAAAGATATTAGTGAACATAGTGGAATATTGGCTACTTTATCCCCTATGGCTGTAGTGGAAAAAATGAATCCTCTTGTTAGGGAAATTAGCAAAATGTCTACGAAATGGAATAGCCGTTGGGCATACATTGAACAGCCGTGGCCGAAAGAGGGCACCCTTAACTTACAAATAATTGCAACATTGGAAATACTTATCAATGTGCACAAGGCACATCAAAAAGGAAAGATTAGATCAGAGAAACGCAGGTTAGAGTTAGCTATTTTAGATCTATTTAAGGTAGAGGGACAGAAAATAGCATTAGCTTGGGATGAGAAAACAGCAAAAATGGAAACGGAAAAGAAAAATGAATTGGCCAGAACACTGGAACAGAAATTGAACATTCCATTCACAAACATGTGTCCAGTCTCCAGTCCCCCTCCATATGCTAAGGCACTGGAGGACCATTCCCAGAAGAAGAAGAAGAAGAAGGAGCCAAGGGGAAAAGGGGACGACAGGAGTGACAAGGAAGATGACAGCGAAGATGGCAGTGAAGACTCAAGTGATGACGACAATGCAGATGGAGGCTACAACGCTCAGGTCAGGAAGATGATAGCCACAGCCGAAAGGAAAGGTGGGAGAAGACGCCGGGAGAAAGCGGAAAGAGAGGAAGAAAGACACCACAGACGGCTGAAGGAGCAACGAGAAAGAGAGGAAGAGGAAGATTGTCATCGAATGTCATCAAATATATTAAAGAACTGTCCAGTGCTGATTCGGGGTAACAAGATGGAATATCATCCTTGGAATCATACAGATCTGTCTGAAGTGATAGAGAAACTCCCCGTTCTCCAAGATGGTGGACACGCGTGGACTACTGAGGTGGACGTGAGACTGACAGGAACGCAGGCCGCAATGGGAGACCTGAAAAGACTCTTAGCTTTTATTGCAGGATTGGATACAATGCAGGAAATATTGATGAAGGCAGGACTTCATAGATATATCAATACATCAGTTTATGATCCGGAGCTCTTCGCAGCAAACAGAGGCAGGCTGTGGAAGGCAATCAGAGAGACTTACCCTACTCACATTCACCCAGACAATATCATTGTGAAGCCACTGGGGGGAGATGAGAATCCCAGGGGTTTTGTTGCCCGTGTGCACTCTCAATGGAGAAGTGTGACAGGGAAGGACGCTGAAGATAACCCCTTAGAAAAAAAAATCCATAATCAGGGAAAAAATACAAGAATGTCTTCCTACCCCAGTTAAGGATAAGCTAGCAGAAGTGGTGGGGCTACGACACATGAACAAAGCTGTTTATATAGACCACGTAGCTCATCAAGTTGAGTTATATCGAAAGAATATTCAAATACAGAAGACACAAGACGAAGAGTCACTCAGAATATTGACTCATGCGCAATTGACTGAAAGCAAGAGGAACATAGAGGGAGTGCAGGCTTTAGCTCCACAGCAACAGCCACCTGGGGTGCAGACTGCTACTTACCAGTCCTACTCACAGGGGCCACAAGGGGGGTATCCTGCTACTTACCAGCCATACCCACAGGGGCCACCAGGGGTGCAAGCGGTTCCATACCAGCCGTACACACAGCCTGGCCAAGGACCACCAGCAGGGAAGAAGATGCTAGGACCATGTTACCAATGCAGCCAGAATGGACATCTAGCCTGTACCTGCTACAACAGGCCCCAGGGGGGCGCAGGGGGGAGCCAAGGAGGAGGATATTGGCCCCCTGCTACACCTGCTCCAGGAGTGATGAACCCTTACGGAGGCCCAGCAGCTGGCCTATAGGGGTGCCCGGAAGATCCGAGTGGGAGGTGCCAGCTGGTGGTGACAAAGAAGCCTGAAGACGCCACGCACCTTCCTATGTCTGGAGAATATGTGAAGACAATCGGATTTGAGGGAATTAAACAGCTGATTCCTACAACTGAGCTTGTAGACTTAGAGTACAAGGGACAGAGAGCAACTCTGTCAATACTTGTGTCAGAACACACGCCAACAGGGCTGCTAGGGAGAGATGCTCTATGCCAATTGAACTGTACAGTAAAATGCACACCTGACGGCTGTCAGGTGACGGTGCCATCCGGTGCTCAGATTCCATCGACAGCCAGAGTGATTAAGCATAGAACAGACCTACAAGCTTTGCCTTTAAAGGGAGCTGATATAGAATATTGGGTTGATGGGTCTTGTTACCGGGTAGGAGAAACTTTGTGCGCTGGGTATTCCTTAGTTAAAGCACAGAATTCAAAGTTTATTGTAGAACAGGCTGAGGCAGTTCCTCAGCCTTGCTCAGCTCAGTTGGCTGAGTTGATTGACCTCACAGAAGCATGCAACTTGGGAACCGGACGGAGAGTGACAGTGTACACCGACTCTGCCTATGCACATAATGTTTGTCATTTTAATGGAGCTGTATGGAGGGGGCGGGGTTTTAAGAGAACTGATGGTACGCCTATACAGCATCACGCACAGATCATGAAGCTGTTACAAGCCATGATGAAGCCAAAGGAATTAGCCATAGTGAAGTGTGCCGCACACAGGTCTGAATCATCACATGTCACACAAGGTAACAGGGCTGCAGAGGATGCAGCCAAAGCCATTACAGGAGCAGACAAGGCAGGTAAAGGTCTTCTGGTCGCACATGAAATGCAATTACAGGGCATGGTCACACTTGAGGATTTATTGATGTTACAGAGTAGAGCAACTACGTTAGACAAGAACGTTTGGCTAGCAAGGGGGGCAAGTCGGGATGACACAGGTCTATGGAGGAATCATGAGGGGTTGGTTGTAGCACCCTCAGATTTATTAGGCATGTTAATACGGAAAGCTCATGGATTAGCACATGTGGCAAGGGGGGAGGTAAGACGCAAGATCACCAAGGAATATGGGTTTTGGAGTCCATATTTGATGGAACAGATTGACCATGCTTTGGGTCAATGTGGGGTCTGTTGGAGAAACAACATCAGAGTGGGTACACCAGTGGTGTCTGGGCATATCCCTACCCCAATTGGGCCACGGGTGGTGGACAGGGGGGTGGATGTACAGAGTAGGCAGGATGTTGTGCCAACAGGTGCCGAGGTCCCCAGAGAACCTGAGAAGGAGGAGCTACGACGAGATGCTGTGGTGTTGCCAGAGCCAGTGGCAATGCCAGTGTTACAGCCAGTGACATTACCGGCAATGCCTGAAGCCGAGGGGACAGTGGAAAGCTGTCCAGATGCCAATGAACCAGAAACCAACGAAGTAGAGAGTGTTGACAGTCTGGAGGTCCAGCCTGGGAGTGTCCAAAGCCTGGACACCTGTGCTACTGGGGATGCTGGCGAGTGCCTGCATCATGCTTCAGATGATGCTGAGGGCGACTCCCCAGACCTTGATCAGCGTGGGAGGGGACCAGACGGCTGCCTGAACCTCAATGACACTGACGGACGACGACCAGTTAGGAAAAGATTAAAGACTATGAATAGGGTAGTGAAGCAGCAGATCAAAGGGAACGACGGGAATGGACAGCAGATGATAGCATGGCTGGAAACGGTCTTAGGGGCATGGGAAACTTATTTTGCTAAGATAGGAGCACCTATTATAGCAGACATGATTTTTGACTTGACTTTGACTGTTTTTGGAAAATCAGTCACTCAGTCCACGTTGATGAACTTTTCAGAAGACTAGTCCTCACCTGAGGTGAAGATCTATGCATTAATGCATTCCCTTTGTCCTATGCTTACTGTTGGAGAATTATGTGTTATGATAACTGAATGTCATTATTTTGTATTGTTTGTTTGTTTCTATATCGTATGTGATTGAGGTCAGTTGAGAAGTGATGTTGTGGTTATACAAAGATAGGAAAGAAGTTCTGTTCCTAGCGCAACGAAGAAAATGCTCCTGACTAGGAAAGGTTATCAATCTGAGACAGCGGTAAAGGTTGTTCTGAAGATGCAAGTAACAAGAAGACGTTGGTCGTTGGAAGTTTTTGTATTGAAATATGTATGATGTAGTGTGTTTAGATTAATTTGTATTGTTATTTTTAGGATTCTTTTTTATTGTTGATTGTTTTGTATTTGGTTTATATGATATTTTTGGTTGCTGGTACTGGTGCTGGGTTAGTCTGTGTTATTATGTTTCTTGTGTTGTGTGTTGGTGTAGTTTTTCTGTCTGTTGTTGTTTATTTTGTAAAAAAAACTTTGGTGTCTTAGTTGCGGTTTGTGGGGTTTTGTGTTTTTGTTTTTGTTTTGTGGTCGTTTAGTTTCATAGGGGAATATGTAGTTTATTTCTACTTAAACACACACACATGCATAGATTGTATATGATATGGGCCTGTATATATGCTGTGGGGGAGTGTTGTGGAATGGCTCTTGTAATCTGACCTGCCCCCTGACTTGAGGCCATAGTGACACCACAGGTGACTGCCCTCTTGACCATCTAGGTAAGGTGATAGGCTATGGCCTGTGACTGTATTTGCATAATGTGATAAATAAGGGTGAGACCCAAGGGGGGGCCTCTTTACCAGCCCAGCCCAGCAGAGGAGAGCAGACACCAGGCTCCAGCTGTTGGTAACTGTATGTTTTGTACTTTGATTAAATCGTCTTAAACTCAATAACTGTTCTTTGATTCATAACCAATAAGATAAATACACAACATTACATTATAGGAGCATTCAGCAACAAGTCAAAATGTGCTCCAGAAAAGTAGAAAACAACACTGATAGAACTTGAGAACGAATGCAAAAAACAGTCCACTCTCAGAACAGGCCGCTTGGACACTTTCAGAACAGCTCTGTTAGTGACTGAAAACAGCTCTTTAAGAGATTGTCAAAAGAGACTCTGAAAACGAAACATTGATAACTTTTGAGCAAAAGGCTGCACACACGTAATTCAACATACTCTGATTGTCATTTAGAGTTAACACAGTGGCATGTCTATGTTAACACAGGTGCTTGTTTATGTTAGTAACACAGTAGCTCTATGTTAACACAGGTGCTTGTTTATGTTAATAACACAGTAGCTTGTCTATGTTAGTAACACAGTAGCTTGTCTTTGTTAACACAGCTGCTTGTTTATGTTAATAACACAGGTGCTTGTTTATGTTAGTAACACAGCTGCTTGTCTTTGTTAACACAGCTGCTTGTTAAAGTTAATAACACAGTAGCTTGTCTATGTTATTAACACAGTAGCTTGTCTATGTTAAAACAGGTGCTTGTTTATGTTAGTAACACAGTAGCTTGTCAATGTTAACACAGGTGATTGTTTATGTTAGTAACACATTAGCTTGTCTATGTTAGTAACACAGTAGCTTGTCAATGTTAACACAGGTGCTTGTTTATGTTAGTAACACATTAGCTTGTCTATGTTAATAACACAGTAGCTTGTCTACGTTAACACAGGTGCTTGTTTATGTTAGTAACACAGTAGATTGTCTATATTAGTAACACAGTAGCTTGTCTATATTAACACAGGTGCTTGTTTATGTTAGTAACACAGTAGTTTGTCCACTGAAAACGAAACGTTGATAACTTTTGAGCAAAAGGCTGCACACACGTAATTCAAGTTGCTCTGATTGTCATTTAGAGTTACATTATAGGAGCATTCAACAACAAGTCAAAATGTGCTCCAGAAAGGCAGAAAACAACACTTTGATATAACTTGAGAACGAATGCAAAAAACAGTCCACTCTCAGAACAGGCCTCTTGGACATCTCTGTTAATGACTGAAATCAGCTCTTTAAGAGATTGTCAAAAGAGACTCTGAAAACGAAACGTTGATAACTTTTGAGCAAATGGCTGCACACACGTAATTCAAGATACTCAGATTGTCATTTAGAGTGACATTATAGGAGCATTCAACAGCAAGTCAAAATGTGCTCCAGAAAGGCAGAAAACAACACTTTGATATAACTTGAGAACGAATGCAAAAAACAGTCCCCTCTCAAAACAGGCCGCTTGGACACTTTCAGAACAGCTCTGTTAATGACTGAAATCAGCTCTTTAAGAGATTGTCAAAAGAGACTCTGAAAACGAAACGTTGATAACTTTTGAGCAAAAGGCTGCACACACGTAATTCAAGTTGCTCTGATTGTCATTTAGAGTTACATTATAGGAGCATTCAACAACAAGTCAAAATGTGCTCCAGAAAGGCAGAAAACAACACTTTGATAGTTTGATATAACTTGAGAACGAATGCAAAAAACTGTCCACTCTCAGAACAGGCCGCTTGGATACTTTCAGAACAGCTCTGTTAATGACTGAAAACAGCTCTCGAAGAGATTGTCAAAAGAGACTCCGAAAACGAAACGTTGATCACTTTTGAGCAAAAGGCTGCACACACGTAATTCAAGTTGCTCTGATTGTCATTTAGAGTTACATTATAGGAGCATTCAACAACAAGTCAAAATGTGCTCCAGAAAGGCAGAAAACAACACTTTGATAGTTTGATATAACTTGAGAACGAATGCAAAAAACAGTCCACTCTCATAACAGGCCGCTTGGACACTTTCAGAACAGCTCTGATAATGACTGAAAACAGCTCTCGAAGAGATTGTCAAAAGAGACTCTGAAAACGAAACGTTGATCACTTTTGAGCAAAAGGCTGCACACACGCAATTCAAGTTGCTCTGATTGTCATTTAGAGTTACATTATAGGAGCATTCAGCAACAAGTCAAAATGTGCTCCAGAAAGGCAGAAAACAACACTTTGATATAACTTGAGAACGAATGCAAAAAACAGTCCACTCTCAGAACTGGCTGCTTGGACACTTTCAGAACAGCTCTGTTAATGACTGAAATCAGCTCTTTAAGAGATTGTCAAAAGAGACTCTGAAAACGAAACATTGATAACTTTTGAGCAAAAGGCTGCACACACGTAATTCAACATACTCTGATTGTCATTTAGAGTTAACACAGTGGCATGTCTATGTTAACACAGGTGCTTGTTTATGTTAGTAACACAGTAGCTCTATGTTAACACAGGTGCTTGTTTATGTTAATAACACAGTAGCTTGTCTATGTTAGTAACACAGTAGCTTGTCTTTGTTAACACAGCTGCTTGTCTTTGTTAACACAGCTGCTTGTTAAAGTTAATAACACAGTAGCTTGTCTATGTTATTAACACAGTAGCTTGTCTATGTTAAAACAGGTGCTTGTTTATGTTAGTAACACAGTAGCTTGTCAATGTTAACACAGGTGCTTGTTTATGTTAGTAACACAGTAGCTTGTTAAGAAAACTGAGGAGATGGTGTTCGACCCCAGAGGTGTTGGGGACCACAGGCCTGTGGTCATCCACAAACAATCCATCTCTCAGGTCGCCTCTTACAAATATCTTGGGGTTTTCATTGATAACTCACTCACCTGGAGCACTCATGTAGACAGCCTTTGTAGCAGATTACAACAACGACTACACTTCCTACGCCGCCTTAGAGTTCATGGTGTTGACCCAAAATTTATGCTACTTTTCTACCAGTCTGTCTTAGAGAGTCTCATCAGATACGGCATTACATCTTGGTTTGGTAACCTATCTGTAAAACTAAGGTCCAAACTGGTCCGACTGATACAGACTGCATGGAAGATCATAGGGGTGAAAGACCACTCATCCCTGCAGTCTATTTTTGAACAGGCTACTCTCAGACAGGCTAGTAGAATTCTCATGAATCCCTCCCATGTCCTACATGCAGAGTATGAACTGCTGCCCTCTGGGAGGAGGTTCAGAGTCCCCCGCGCTAGATTAAATAGATTTAAAAATTATTTTATTCCCGTTTCTGTTAAACTTTTAAACTGCACCAGATGAATGTAACTTATCTTGCTTATCATTTTATTTCCACTCTTGTTTTAATCAGGTCTGCCTTCTGTTTGTGTGCTAATATCCTGTATTGTCTGTTGCTCTTTGTTGGCTGCTGTGGGGTGTAAGCCCAATACAAATTTCCCAGTGATGGGACAATAAAGTGACTCTTGACTCTTGACTCTTGACTCTTGACTCTTGAGCTTGTCTATGTTAGTAACACAGTAGCTTGTCTACGTTAACACAGGTGCTTGTTTATGTTAGTAACACAGTAGATTGTCTATATTAGTAACACAGTAGCTTGTCTATATGAACACAGGTGCTTGTTTATGTTAGTAACACAGTAGCTTGTCCACTGAAAACGAAACGTTGATAACTTTTGAGCAAAAGGCTGCACACACGTAATTCAAGTTGCTCTGATTGTCATTTAGAGTTACATTATAGGAGCATTCAACAACAAGTCAAAATGTGCTCCAGAAAGGCAGAAAACAACACTTTGATATAACTTGAGAACGAATGCAAAAAACAGTCCACTCTCAGAACAGGCCTCTTGGACATCTCTGTTAATGACTGAAATCAGCTCTTTAAGAGATTGTCAAAAGAGACTCTGAAAACGAAACGTTGATAACTTTTGAGCAAATGGCTGCACACACGTAATTCAAGATACTCAGATTGTCATTTAGAGTGACATTATAGGAGCATTCAACAGCAAGTCAAAATGTGCTCTAGAAAGGCAGAAAACAACACTTTGATATAACTTGAGAACGAATGCAAAAAACAGTCCCCTCTCAAGACAGGCCGCTTGGACACTTTCAGAACAGCTCTGTTAATGACTGAAATCAGCTCTTTAAGAGATTGTCAAAAGAGACTCTGAAAACGAAACGTTGATAACTTTTGAGCAAAAGGCTGCACACACGTAATTCAAGTTGCTCTGATTGTCATTTAGAGTTACATTATAGGAGCCTTCAACAACAAGTCAAAATGTGCTCCAGAAAGGCAGAAAACAACACTTTGATAGTTTGATATAACTTGAGAACGAATGCAAAAAACTGTCCACTCTCAGAACAGGCCGCTTGGATACTTTCAGAACAGCTCTGTTAATGACTGAAAACAGCTCTCTATTATGTTTGTGTTGTGCTAAGAAACGTAGATCCACACGGGTATACAAACTGAGCTCTGTTTACTTGCCATGTGCCATTCATTCTGACAACACACACACACACCGTCGTAAAGCTCTAACAGACGTACGTAACGTGACGTCGTAAAGGGCAACAAAGTGCTGCAAAGACAATGACACTGTCGTACATAACATTTCCCCCCCCTTTCCAAAACTCAAACAACTAAAGTAACAGTCAAACAGGAGTAGGGCCTGAAGGCCTATGTGTGAAATTTAGTGACATAGTCCTGGAGGTGTGCAGGGCGAGCCCGTTCCCGCTGTGGCCTATCGACCTCCCCCCTGGGCTGAGACCATGCGAGGAAGCCAGGGTTAGGTGGAGGAGGGTGAGGAAGAGGAACAGCAGGTAGAGGCTGAGCGGGTGGAGGCCACATAGGCAGTGGCTGCGGCGGAGCCTGGGGCGGCCTAGCTGCCCTTAGCAGTACAGGACTCGAGGCCTTTGAGACAGTTCTATCTGTCTCTGCTGCACCGGCTGCTGGCAGCAGTGTGGCCATGGCAGGCCCAGGAGGACCAGGCACCCTCCGCAGTCGGCTGGCGTGCCAGCGGGATCCGTCGCTCAGCAGGAACGTGGCTGGCCCCAGCTGACGTGTCACCTGAAGGGGCTGAGACCAGAAAGATGCCATCTTGTTATGTCGCTGGGGCCTACGGGCCCGAACCCAGTCGGACACCTTGATGGTGGTGGTCTTTACTCCACGTTTCTTGTCGAGGCGTCGCTTCATCTCCCCCTGATGTGTGGCTACTGCTGCTTGAGCAGCATCTCGGGTGCTGCCTGCTGCAGGTGTCACTGCATCCCGGGACCTGAGTCTGTTCAGTGGCAAGTCCATCTCACGGCCAAGCATGAGGGATGCTGGAGAGGTCTGCGTTGTTGCATGCTGACTAGCTCTGTAGTGCAACAGTGTTTGGTTGAGTGCGGCCTGGAATGTGCACCCCTGGAACAGATGTGCTCGGATCCCATTTTTAAGGCTTTGGTTGAAACGTTCCAGCCCCCCGTTGGCCTGAGGGTGGAAGTATGCCGTGCGGATGTGCTTGATCCCCTTGGTGCGGAGGAAGTCCGAGAACTCTGCTGAGATGAACTGGGGCCCATTATCTGTGGTGATGGTGAGTGGCAGACCCCATCTAGCAAACAGGCCATCCAGGATATCAATAATGGTCCGTGTTGTGACCGTTCCTGCTGGGACCACTTCAGGCCATTTGGAGTGGAGGTCGTATGCCACCACCAGAAAGCGTTGGTGGTGCGGGACCCCTCCGCCATGGATCTCTCCACAGATATCAAGCTGGAGATGCTCCCATGGGCGGGGCAGCCATGGGGTAGGCTGCAGGGGTGTTGAGGCTGGCAACCCACTTTTCCCGCTGAGCAGACATGGTGCACAGTCCTTGACCATTGTTTCGATGTCACGGTCGATGCCTGGCCACCACACCAGGTCGCGGCATCGTTGCTTGACCCTCACTATGCCCAAATGACCTTCGTGCGCCATGGACATGACACGCGCACGCAGGCCACTTGGGATCACAGTGCAGAGGCCCCTGGAGACACAGACGTCCCCCCAGCATGAGAGTTCATGCCGTACTCTAGCGAACGGGGCCAGATCCTCCGGCACCCATGATGGCCATCCGGTGCGTATGTAGGTGCGCAGGGTGGATAGCAAAGGGTCCTGTTCCGATTCCCGCTGCAGCTCCTCTAGTGACACTGCTGTCTGCAGGGGCCCATGCAACATCTGGATGAGCTCTGGCTCTGTGTCGTCATCCGGAGAGACAGTTGGGGTGGGGGCCTCGATAGACCGAGAGAGGAGGTCGGCCACTACGTTGTCCCTCCCCGGGGTGAACCTGAGCTGGTAGTCATACTGCCTGAGCCGCTCCCCCCACCTGTGCAAACGGAGAGGCCTGTGCCCACTGCCTGAGGCTGACAGCAGTGTGGTCAGGGCCTGGTGGTCTGTACGGAGGGTGAACCGCCGGCCGTATAGATAGAGGTGCCACCTCTCACATGCCCAGACACAGGCTAGAGCTTCGCGTTCGCCGACTGAATACCTCTGTTCGGTGGGGCTAAGAGCCCTGGAGGCAAAGGCAACTGGCCGCTCGACGCCGTCCTGAACCTGTGAGAGCACGGCACCCACCGCCCCGGCTGAGGCGTCACAGGTGACGAGGGTAGGGCTGGACGGGTCAAAGTGGGCCAGGATGGGGGTTGTGGTGAGCTGGATCTTCAGCGAGTGGAACGCCCTTGAGCATGCTGCAGTCCACTTCCATGGCTCCTCTTTCTTGAGCAGTTGGCGAAGGGGAGCTGTGGTCTGAGAGTAGTGGGGCAGGAACCGTAGGTAATAAGCTGTCATGCCCAGGAATGAGGCTACTTGGGAAACAGAGGTGGGCTCCGGAATCCGGTGTATGGCGTCGACATTGGACAGGAGAGGTGTGATGCCCTTTGCTGTGAGGCGAAACCCCACAAAGTCGATGGCGGTAGCGGCGAAGGAGCATTTCTCTGTGTTCAGGGTCAGATTATTGTCCAGGAGGGCTGCAAACACCCTGTGAAGCCGCTCGTTGTGTGTTGGCACATCTGGGGCATGGACCACGATGTCATCCAAGAACACCGCGACCCCAGGGATACCAGCAAGGATGGTGGTCATGACCTTCTGGAAGCAGCTGGGGGCGGAGCTAAGCCCGAAAGGCATTCGGGTGTACCGGAAGACCCCAGCGTGCGATACAAAGGTTGTCAAGTCTCTGCTGGCTGGGTGGAGGGGAACCTGGAGATAGCCCTGGCGCAGGTCGAGCTTTGTGAAAACCGTGGAGCCGTAGAAGTGGGTGGTCAGCTCCTCTGAGGTAGGCAAGGGATATTTATCTGGAATCACCGCCTTGTTGACAGACCGCAGGTCCACACAGACTCTCAACCCCCCTGACTTTTTCTTAGCGATGACCAGGTTTGAAATCCAGGGGGCGGCGTTGACCGGCTCGATGATGCCTGCCTGCAGCAGCATGTTGAGTTCCTTTGTGACATCATCCCTCAGAGCGAGAGGGATCCGGCGCAGGGGCTGCATGACTGGTGACACCTCTGTGTTCACCAGGGGTCTGTGTGTGAAGGCTGTGAGGCAACCCAGTCCATCGAACAGCGCTGGCCATTTCTGCTCCCAGGTGGAGGTGACATGTTGAATGGCTGACCCACTGTCGTCATGCAGTGTGAATCCCAGGCCCGTGAACAGGTCGAGGCCCAGCAGATTGGCACCCCGCTTAGCGATGTGGAATGGGAATGCAGACATGTGCTTAGATCCATAGTGCACTGGTACCTGAAGGATGCCCACAATCTCTATCTTAGAGCTATCATATCCGCACAGAGGAGTGGAGGGCTGCTGCAATGGCAGGTGGGCAAAGAATTTGTTGTAGGTGCTGAGATTGAGAAGAGACGCAGCCGCGCCTGTATCCAGTAACAAGGGAAGGCTGACCTCACCCAGCTGCACTGTGCATGTTTTAAAGCTCACATGGTTTGTAGACACAGTTCTAATTTCAGTATGGTCGCTGCGAGTTGAGCGGGGTCTGGAATGTGGGGGATGAGCCGCAGGAGCAGACCTGCACACTTTAGCAAAATGGTTGGGCTTCAAACAGTTCCTGCATGTCTGCCCTCGAGCTGGGCAGTTAGGAGCCTGTGCATTGTGTGAGCTAGCCCCACAGTTATTACAGCTATCAGAGCTACGTGTGTTCCCCTGTCTGCGAGCTTGCTGCACTGGGAACCACGCATCTGTGTCCTCTTGGCTGTCCTGGTAGGCAGGCTGAAGCTGTTGCGTGAGTGAGGCCGTGGGGGCGGAGTCGGAGCGTGAGCTGGCAGTCAGCATGCTAGTACACTGTAACGCTGATTCTACCTGCATGGCTTTAGCTAGAGCATCATCTAGTGTTAGCTCATCTGGCTCCAAAAGTAATTTCTCCCTGATTTTCTCACACAATGTCCCTTCAATAAGCTGATCCCGTACGATTTGATCGTGAATCACCCCGTAGTTGCATTTTCGCACCAGATCCCTGAGATCGGTCACGTAGCTCAGAACAGACTCACCGGGGCGTTGAAGCCGTTTTCGTAGCTTGTACCGCCGGAGAAGCACCCGTTGTTTGCCGGCAAAGTGATTAGTGAGGAGAGCGACAGCTTCCTCGTAGGTCTCAGCGCAGCCGAGGGCTCGGAATATCCTCTGACCCTCCGTACCGAGACAGTGACGGAGCAGCGCCATTTCCCGCTTGTCGGACATTTCTGTGAAGTCCATGGCGTCTAGGTAGACAGTAAAGTCATCCAGCCATCCTTCCCACGGAATCGGAGGCTCGCCGGGCAGAGACAAGAAAGGTGCCGGTGGTGGCAAAGTAAATTCAGCCATCTTTGTCGCCAATATTATGTTTGTGTTGTGCTAAGAAACGTAGATCCACACGGGTGTACAAACTGAGCTCCGTTTACTTGCCATGTGCCATTCATTCTGACAACACACACACACCGTCGTAAAGCTCAAACAGACGTACGTAACGTGACGTCGGAAAGGGCAACAAAGTGCTGCAAAGACAATGACACTGTCGTACATAACACTCTCGAAGAGATTGTCAAAAGAGACTCCGAAAACGAAACGTTGATCACTTTTGAGCAAAAGGCTGCACACACGTAATTCAAGTTGCTCTGATTGTCATTTAGAGTTACATTATAGGAGCATTCAACAACAAGTCAAAATGTGCTCCAGAAAGGCAGAAAACAACACTTTGATAGTTTGATATAACTTGAGAACGAATGCAAAAAACAGTCCACTCTCAGAACAGGCCGCTTGGACACTTTCAGAACAGCTCTGTTAATGACTGAAAACAGCTCTCGAAGCGATTGTCAAAAGAGACTCTGAAAACGAAACTTTGATCACTTTTGAGCAAAAGGCTGCACACACGCAATTCAAGTTGCTCTGATTGTCATTTAGAGTTACATTATAGGAGCATTCAGCAACAAGTCAAAATTTGCTCCAGAAAGGCAGAAAACAACACTTTGATATAACTTGAGAACGAATGCAAAAAACAGTCCACTCTCAGAACTGGCTGCTTGGACACTTTCAGAACAGCTCTGTTAATGACTGAAATCAGCTCTTTAAGAGATTGTCAAAAGAGACTCTGAAAACGAAACATTGATAACTTTTGAGCAAAAGGCTGCACACACGTTCAACATACTCTGATTGTCATTTAGAGTTAACACAGTGGCATGTCTATGTTAACACAGGTGCTTGTTTATGTTAGTAACACAGTAGCTCTATGTTAACACAGGTGCTTGTTTATGTTAATAACACAGTAGCTTGTCTATGTTAGTAACACAGTAGCTTGTCTTTGTTAACACAGCTGCTTGTTTATGTTAATAACACAGGTGCTTGTTTATGTTAGTAACACAGTAGCTTGTCTTTGTTAACACAGCTGCTTGTTAAAGTTAATAACACAGTAGCTTGTCTATGTTATTAACACAGTAGCTTGTCTATGTTAAAACAGGTGCTTGTTTATGTTAGTAACACAGTAGCTTGTCAATGTTAACACAGGTCCTTGTTTATGTTAGTAACATAGTAGCTTGTCTATGTTAGTAACACAGTAGCTTGTCATTGTTAACACATGTGCTTGTAGTAACACAGTAGCTTGTCTACGTTAACACAGGTGCTTGTTTATGTTAGTAACACAGTAGATTGTCTATATTAGTAACACAGTAGAGTTACATTATAGGAGCATTCAACAACAAGTCAAAATGTGCTCCAGAAAGGCAGAAAACAACACTTTGATATAACTTGAGAACGAATGCAAAAAACAGTCCACTCTCAGAACTGGCTGCTTGGACACTTTCAGAACAGCTCTGTTAATGACTGAAATCAGCTCTTTAAGAGATTGTCAAAAGAGACTCTGAAAACGAAACGTTGATAACTTTTGAGCAAATGGCTGCACACACGTTATTCAAGATACTCAGATTGTCATTTAGAGTTACATTATAGGAGCATTCAGCAACAAGCCAAATGTGCTCCAGAAAAGCAGAAAACAACACTGATAGAACTTGAGAACGAATGCAAAAAACAGTCCACTCTCAGAACTGGCTGCTTGGACACTTTCAGAACAGCTCTGTTAATGACTGAAATCAGCTCTTTAAGAGATTGTCAAAAGAGACTCTGAAAACGAAACGTTGATAACTTTTGAGCAAATGGCTGCACACACGTAATTCAAGATACTCAGATTGTCATTTAGAGTTACATTATAGGAGCATTCAACAACAAGTCAAAATGTGCTCCAGAAAGGCAGAAAACAACACTTTGATATAACTTGAGAACGAATGCAAAAAACAGTCCACTCTCAGAACAGGCCGCTTGGACACTTTCAGAACAGCTCTGTTAATGACTGAAAACAGCTCTCGAAGAGATTGTCAAAAGAGACTCTGAAAACGAAACGTTGATCACTTTTGAGCAAAAGGCTGCACACGCGCAATTCAAGTTGCTCTGATTGTCATTTAGAGTTACATTATAGGAGCATTCAACAACAAGTCAAAATGTGCTCGAGAAAGGCAGAAAACAACACTTTGATATAACTTGAGAACGAATGCAAAAAACAGTCCACTCTCAGAACATGCTGCTTGGACACTTTCAGAACAGCTCTGTTAATGACTGAAATCAGCTCTTTAAGAGATTGTCAAAAGAGACTCTGAAAACGAAACATTGATAACTTTTGAGCAAAAGGCTGCACACACGTAATTCAACATATTCTGATTGTCATTTAGAGTTACATTATAGGAGCATTCAACAACAAGTCAAAATGTGCTCCAGAAAGGCAGAAAACAACACTTTGATAGTTTGATATAACTTGAGAACGAATGCAAAAAACAGTCCACTCTCAGAACAGGCCGCTTGGACACTTTCAGAACAGCTCTGTTAATGACTGAAAACAGCTCTCGAAGAGATTGTCAAAAGAGACTCTGAAAACGAAACTTTGATCACTTTTGAGCAAAAGGCTGCACACACGCAATTCAAGTTGCTCTGATTGTCATTTAGAGTTACATTATAGGAGCATTCAGCAACAAGTCAAAATTTGCTCCAGAAAGGCAGAAAACAACACTTTGATATAACTTGAGAACGAATGCAAAAAACAGTCCACTCTCAGAACTGGCTGCTTGGACACTTTCAGAACAGCTCTGTTAATGACTGAAATCAGCTCTTTAAGAGATTGTCAAAAGAGACTCTGAAAACGAAACATTGATAACTTTTGAGCAAAAGGCTGCACACACGTTCAACATACTCTGATTGTCATTTAGAGTTAACACAGTGGCATGTCTATGTTAACACAGGTGCTTGTTTATGTTAGTAACACAGTAGCTCTATGTTAACACAGGTGCTTGTTTATGTTAATAACACAGTAGCTTGTCTATGTTAGTAACACAGTAGCTTGTCTTTGTTAACACAGCTGCTTGTTTATGTTAATAACACAGGTGCTTGTTTATGTTAGTAACACAGTAGCTTGTCTTTGTTAACACAGCTGCTTGTTAAAGTTAATAACACAGTAGCTTGTCTATGTTATTAACACAGTAGCTTGTCTATGTTAAAACAGGTGCTTGTTTATGTTAGTAACACAGTAGCTTGTCAATGTTAACACAGGTCCTTGTTTATGTTAGTAACATAGTAGCTTGTCTATGTTAGTAACACAGTAGCTTGTCATTGTTAACACATGTGCTTGTAGTAACACAGTAGCTTGTCTACGTTAACACAGGTGCTTGTTTATGTTAGTAACACAGTAGATTGTCTATATTAGTAACACAGTAGAGTTACATTATAGGAGCATTCAACAACAAGTCAAAATGTGCTCCAGAAAGGCAGAAAACAACACTTTGATATAACTTGAGAACGAATGCAAAAAACAGTCCACTCTCAGAACTGGCTGCTTGGACACTTTCAGAACAGCTCTGTTAATGACTGAAATCAGCTCTTTAAGAGATTGTCAAAAGAGACTCTGAAAACGAAACGTTGATAACTTTTGAGCAAATGGCTGCACACACGTTATTCAAGATACTCAGATTGTCATTTAGAGTTACATTATAGGAGCATTCAGCAACAAGCCAAATGTGCTCCAGAAAAGCAGAAAACAACACTGATAGAACTTGAGAACGAATGCAAAAAACAGTCCACTCTCAGAACTGGCTGCTTGGACACTTTCAGAACAGCTCTGTTAATGACTGAAATCAGCTCTTTAAGAGATTGTCAAAAGAGACTCTGAAAACGAAACGTTGATAACTTTTGAGCAAATGGCTGCACACACGTAATTCAAGATACTCAGATTGTCATTTAGAGTTACATTATAGGAGCATTCAACAACAAGTCAAAATGTGCTCCAGAAAGGCAGAAAACAACACTTTGATATAACTTGAGAACGAATGCAAAAAACAGTCCACTCTCAGAACAGGCCGCTTGGACACTTTCAGAACAGCTCTGTTAATGACTGAAAACAGCTCTCGAAGAGATTGTCAAAAGAGACTCTGAAAACGAAACGTTGATCACTTTTGAGCAAAAGGCTGCACACGCGCAATTCAAGTTGCTCTGATTGTCATTTAGAGTTACATTATAGGAGCATTCAACAACAAGTCAAAATGTGCTCGAGAAAGGCAGAAAACAACACTTTGATATAACTTGAGAACGAATGCAAAAAACAGTCCACTCTCAGAACATGCTGCTTGGACACTTTCAGAACAGCTCTGTTAATGACTGAAATCAGCTCTTTAAGAGATTGTCAAAAGAGACTCTGAAAACGAAACATTGATAACTTTTGAGCAAAAGGCTGCACACACGTAATTCAACATATTCTGATTGTCATTTAGAGTTACATTATAGGAGCATTCAACAACAAGTCAAAATGTGCTCCAGAAAGGCAGAAAACAACACTTTGATAGTTTGATATAACTTGAGAACGAATGCAAAAAACAGTCCACTCTCAGAACAGGCCGCTTGGACACTTTCAGAACAGCTCTGTTAATGACTGAAAACAGCTCTCGAAGAGACTGTCAAAAGAGACTCCGAAAACGAAACGTTGATCACTTTTGAGCAAAAGGCTGCACACACGCAATTCAAGTTGCTCTGATTGTCATTTAGAGTTACATTATAGGAGCATTCAGCAACAAGTCAAAATGTGCTCCAGAAAAGCAGAAAACAACACTGATAGAACTTGAGAACGAATGCAAAAAACAGTCCACTCTCAGAACAGGCTGCTTGGACACTTTCAGAACAGCTCTGTTAATGACTGAAAACAGCTCTCGAAGAGATTGTCAAAAGAGACTCTGAAAACGAAACGTTGATCACTTTTGAGCAAAAGGCTGCACACGCGCAATTCAAGTTGCTCTGATTGTCATTTAGAGTTACATTATAGGAGCATTCAGCAACAAGTCAAAATGTGCTCCAGAAAGGCAGAAAACAACACTTTGATATAACTTGAGAACGAATGCAAAAAACAGTCCACTCTCAGAACTGGCTGCTTGGACACTTTCAGAACAGCTCTGTTAATGACTGAAATCAGCTCTTTAAGAGATTGTCAAAAGAGACTCTGAAAACGAAACATTGATCACTTTTGAGCAAAAGGCTGCACACACGTAATTCAACATACTCTGATTGTCATTTAGAGTTAACACAGTGGCATGTCTATGTTAACACAGGTGCTTGTTTATGTTAGTAACACAGTAGCTTGTCTTTGTTAACACAGCTGCTTGTTAAAGTTAATAACACAGTAGCTTGTCTATGTTATTAACACAGTAGCTTATCTATGTTAAAACAGGTGCTTGTTTATGTTAGTAACACAGTAGCTTGTCAATGTTAACACAGGTGCTTGTTTATGTTAATAACACAGTAGCGTGTCTATGTTAACACAGGTGCTTGTTTATGTTAGTAACACAGTAGCATGTGTCGTGTATTTCTACTTAAACACGCACACATACCATGAATTTGTATGATAAGGCTTTGTAACAGTTACATTTACATTTTTGGCATTTGGCAGACGCCTTGTTCCAAAGCGGAGCCTTTGGGCCTACAGGCATGCTCTCTGACACACATGCATAGATTGTATATATGCTGAAGGGGAGTGTTGTGCAATGTTGGCACACACAGATAAGCACACACACACACTCTGGCCTTCAGACTGAAAGGCGCCCATGAGGGGTTGGGCAAACACACACACTGATCATTAACAGATGTTACCGTGACAGGAAAACATGTTTTCGCAAAGTGACATGGACCTCTGATAAGCAGGGGAGAGAAGGGGCGAGCTGACCATCTCTGTTTTGGTTGGCTCAGGGACAATAACACGAGGGGTATAAAAATCCTATAGACACACACACTCGCGCTCTTTTCTTTCACATCCTGCGACCAATCCAGATGACCAGCTGCAGAGAGAACCATGCTTTGTAACCTGCTTTTTTGAATAAACAGTCTTAAATTTGCTCAAGAACTCTTCTTCATTTTTAGCAGCAACAGATACCAAAATATACGAAATAATGGCGAGACTAGCCCGAAGTGAATAACTATAGCCAGAATATCACCGTCAGTTTGTGCATCCCTTCATTTCAACACAGAGGTAAGTACACCCCCCTCCCTCGCTGGAGTTCAGCCAAGCGAAGGAGGAGTTGTGACAGGGTTGACTGACTGTGATAAGCTATAACCAAAAAGAACCTTGATTTGTGTTGAGTATCTGTTAGAACTATAAGATCATAAAAAATTGGATTGAATTAAAGAGCCGGATTTTTGAAAATCTGTATTTGTAAATATAGTGATTTGATTGTACGGTATTGGGAAAATATCGTGTGTATAAAACTGTGGTACTAAAGGAAGACGTACTTTAGTAGTGTCTATATGAAAAGTGTAGACTTGTCGACAGAAAATTAACGGAAGACGTTTTGTTAATGGGTCGGCAATATTGGTTATTGTGAAGATTAGCGAAAAGCTGAAGATTGTGTTATTGTGTGTATGGAATGAGAATTCCTGTTTGATAAAAGTGTAATTGGACTGTGAAGTCTGTTTTGTAAGAAAGAGCATTATTGGAAAAGATTAAGGAATCAAATCTTCAGAAGTGTGTCTCAAGACGCCATTGTCCTTTGTGTCAGCGGAGCAAAAACAAGCACGCTCGGGCACGCGCGCAGACACGCAGGACACACACAGAGACCTTGGAAGAGGAACCGTGGAAAAAAGCATATACATTGTAGAATGAGATATTAGTTTGGTAACTAATAGTTAAATTGCATTGAAAGATAATCTTGAAATTGTTGTGTCGTAGGAATACCCATACTTTTAACTTAACCCCTCTCTCTCTGTGATAAAGTTGTGATTGCAGAATCACGAAAGATTAAAGACTAGTTTGTTAAAAGTAAAAGAATATATTGTGGGCTTTTGATAGATTCGAAGGAAAAGAGGCCAGTCGTTCCCCAATAAAACGGCTCTGTGCCTGCTTGCAGAATGTTGGTGAAAGAATCTAAAAGGTTGATGCATAGAATGATGTTTGTAAATGACTGTTGAATATTACATTATTCCACAGGTTTGGTCAAACGTCTGTGACTGTCTAATGAAAACCATTCTGAATAACCATTCATTTTGTTTGATATTTTGATAACAGATAATTGACTCCACAGGTTTTAAATCAATGTATATGATTCAGCATATTGAGATCACGGAAGTCGAAGCATTGTGTTTGTTAGGAGAAAAATAATAGATTGTGACTTTAGATCAGAAAGGGCGTTCTTAAGCAATCGATACGCAAGTCGGTTGCATAGCTCCATCTGCTGGCCAAAGCACGATAAGATATTTTTGGTTGCATAACTCCATCTGCTGGCCAAAACACGACAAGACATTTTTGGTTGCATAGCTCCATCTGCTGGCCAAAACACGACAAGACATTTTAAAACACTGCTCCTCTGTGGGATCTATCTGAGGTCGATGAAATAGTCCTTTACATTCATAGATGGATGGTTGTAAATGATTGTTATATATTACATTACTTTAATTAATTTAATTAATTACAAATTGATTGAATTAATTATTCAGATCATTTCATTTTCTGTTTCACAGAACTTTGATCAATTGGTTTGTAATAATCTAATGATAACCATTTTCTTTTTTCGATAATAGCTGAATGACTTCACAGGTTTACATCAATGAAGTGTACGATTGTACAATGACTAAGTCTAATTAATTATTCATTCCTTTCAAATAACAAGTCGATTTCTTTACAGATTGTAACTAATAATTAATTATTCATTCCTTTCAAATAACAAGTCGATTTCTTTACAGGTTACATCTTTTTATTTCAAGTTAAGTTCTTTTTCACAGCTTTTGATTAAAGAATAGCAGAACAGTTTCTATCTGAGGATTGAACAATCAAGGGTTTTGTGAATCAGAAAGACTTAGAGCGTGACCTGCCTTTGTAATTTGATAATTGTGTTGAACAGCCTTTGTAGTTTAATACTTAAGTTGACCTGAACTATAATTAGTATTGAATGAGCAATTAAGTGACACACATTCATACACAATAAGGAAAAAAACATTCAAGTAAAAAAAAAACACACACATATATTACATCTAAGTCAATAATACACAATACCACTGAAACAATCCGTTGTTCGAGGTTGTAGCGATTCTGTGTGGACAGCTGATATAGTTCAGACATGGGAGCCAAATCCAGCAACATGATAAGGGCTGTTAACACAGTTAGGGGAATATTGGCAAATTCATCCCCTGTGGCTATAGTGGAAAAAATGAATCCTCTTGTTAAGGAGATTAGCAAAATGTCAACGAAATGGAATAATCGTTGGGCAGACATTGAAGAACCGTGGCCACAAGAGGGCACCCTTAATTTGCACGTAATTGCAACATTGGAGATACTTATCAATGTACATAAGGCACATCAAAAAGGAAAGATTAGATCAGAGAAACGCGGGTTAGAGTTAGCTATTTTAGACCTCTTTAAGGTAGTGGGGCAGAAAGTAGCATCAGCTTGGAATGAGAAAACAGCTGACCTGGGTCCAGAAGAAAGAGATGAATTGGCCAAAGCAATGGAAGAGAAAGTGAACATTCCATTCTCACACACAGCTCCAGTCTCCAGTCCTCCTCCCTATGCCAAGATACTGGAGGACAATTCTCAGCGGATCTACCCTCAGGTCCCCGTCCTAAGTACGAACGGAGCCTTCACTATCCAAGATGAGGGTGATAATGTACTAGAGAGGGGAAGAGCGAAAGTGACTGTGGATTTCGAACCAGAGAACAAGTCAGGTGCCAAGCAAAAGAAGAAAGAGAAATGTGACGGGAAAAAGGCCAGAAAAGGAGACTGCGAGGAGGACAAAAGGAACAAGACAGATGACAGTGAAGATGGCAGTGGAGGTGATGGCGAATGTTCAGGTGCTGACAGCAATGCACAGGGAGGTTACAGTGCTCAGGTCAGAAAACTAATAGCCAGGGCCAAAAAGCAGGGAGGGACAAGACGCTATAAAAAGGGAAAAGAAGAAAGTAGTTCTGAAGATGAGCAGGAGTCTCTGAAGATAGAGAAGAAGAAAGAGAGCTTAAAGCAAAAGAAGAAGATGTTGGAGGAAGAGGAGGAAGAAAGGGTGAAAAAGGATGAGGAGGAGTTAAGAGAGAAGGCAAGAAAACTCCATGAGAGATTCCTAAGAGAGGAGGAAAGTCACAGACGACAGAGAGAGGAGGAAAGTCACAGACGACAGAGAGAGGAGGAAAGTCACAGACGACAGATAGAGGAACTGGAAGAACAGGTAGCTCAAGTGACATCATGTCATACATCCCAGCCGAACCTCTCAAGGGAGTATCGTCAAGTGCCATCACATACATCCCAGCCGAACCTCCCAAGGTCTACAGCGACACCAAGGCGGGACGAAAAAACGAAGCCACTAGTAAGCAATTATGGCCTAAGACCAAGAGGGAAGGCATCGGAGGAAGAGGAAATTCAGGGGAACTTCCCGGTGCTGATTCGAGGTAACAAGATAGAATATCGTCCTTGGAATCATACAGATCTGTCTGAAGTGATAGAAAAACTCCCAGTCCTGGAAGATGGGGGATACCCATGGACTACTGAGATGGACGTGAGACTGACAGGAACGCAGGCCGCAATGGGAGACCTGAAAAGACTCTTAGCTTTTATTACAGGATTGGACACCATGCAGGAAATATTGACGAAGGCAGGACTTCATAAATATATCGATACATCAGTTTATGACCCAGAGCTCTTCGCAGCAAACAGAGGCAGGCTGTGGAAGGCAATCAGAGAGACATACCCTACTCACATTCACCCAGACAATATCATTGTGATGCCACTGGGGGGAGATGAGAATCCCAGGGGTTTTGTTGCCCGTGTGCACTCTCAATGGAGAAGTGTGACAGGGAAGGACGCTGAAGAGAACCCGTTAGAAAAAGCCATAATCAGGGAAAAGATTCAACAAGGTCTCCCTGCCCCAGTTAAGAACAAGTTAGCAGAAGTGGTGGGGCTACGACACATGAACAAGGCTGTTTATATAGACAACGTAGCACACCAAGTAGAGTTATTTAGAAAGAAGATTCAGATACAGAAGACACAAGACGAAGAGTCACTCAGAAAATTAACTCAAATACAATTGACAGAAGGCAAGAAAACCAGAGAGAGAGTGCAGGCTGTAGCCCTACAGGTCCCAGCTCAGCCACAGCAACTGCAAACTGTCCCTCCCCAGTCATACCCACAGGGGCCACAAGGGGGGTATCCATACCCACAGGGGCCACCAGGGGTGCAAGTGGTTCCATACCAGCCATACAACCAGCCTGGCCAAGGACCACCACAAGAGGGATGGACCGCAGCCGGGAAGAAGATGCTAGGACCATGTTGGAAATGCGACCAGCATGGACACTTAGCCCGTACCTGCTGGAAGAAGAACCAGGGGGGCGCAGGGGGGAAACAAAAAGGAGGATATAGGCCCCCTGCTACACCGGCTCCAGGAGTGGTGAACCCCTACGGAGGCCCAGCAGCTGGGCTATAGGGGTGCCCAGAAGATCCGAGAGGGGGGTGCCAGCTGGTGGTGATAAACAGGCCTGAAGATGAACCCACCATATGGGTGTCGGTCAACCAACGTCCATTAGAATTGATGGTGGACAGTGGAGCAGCCTATACCTGTCTGAAGCCTGAAGACGCCACGCACCTTCCTATGTCTGGGAAATATGTGAAGACAATCGGATTCGAGGGAATTAAACAGCTGATCCCTACTACTGAGCTTGTAAGCTTAGAGTACAAAGGACAGAGAGCAGATCTGTCAATACTTGAATCAGAACACACGCCAATAGGGCTACTAGGGAGAGATGCACTATGCCAATTGAACTGTACAGTGAAATGCACACCTGACGGCTGTCAGGTGACAGTGCCACAAGAGAACAGACAGCTGTCTGTCATGATGGACAACAACGCATCTATGGTGTATTGGGTGGGAGGGCTTAGCCCAGACCTAATGGAACCAGCAAGGATGTGGGACAATTATATCCTGGCACACATGTCAGAGGCCAGAAGGCCTACTGATCCATTGCATTGTACACTCCAGTATTTTAGAGAAGCTGCAGACGCAAACCCAGATGAGTGGCTGAAGCATCAGCCAAAACAGGTACAGCTTAGCACAAGTTGTATAATCTTAGGCCCTCAGGGAGTGGCTATGAAGATAAACAGTGACACTTATCTAGATCAGGAGCATAAGATTGAGGGTAGCATCCCTCATGTGACACTTATGATATCTGAACACTATGAACAGAAGCATTTAGGGGCAATGATGGCAGACTCAGAAAAGGCCAGATTTGTAACGACAAAAGAAAACCCTGCTATCTGGAGGAGCATTGATGGACAGTTCATAAAACTGATGATCTCTGCTCAAGGAAAAGGACATCCGCAGACTGTGAAGCTAATGAACCAGCTAATCCTTCCTGTACAAGCTGAAAAAGACCTCAGAGAAGAAATGATACAGAATGTGCCAGCAGACCTGTGGGCAAAGAACAGTACAGACATTGGATTTGTGAAATCAGCTCGTCCATTGAGAGTTGAACTCATACCGGGTGCAAAACCCCCTTGGAAAAATCAATACCCATTGAAACAGGAAGCAATTGATGGAATTGAGCCACAGATCAAAGGATTGTTAGAGGCAGGAGTCCTGAAGATAACTCAATATCCGTTAAGTAACACACCTCTTCTGCCAGTGACGAAACCTGATGGTTCATATCGTCTGGTACATGACCTACGGGCTGTGAATGAGGTAGTTGTCAGCTATCCAGCTGAAGTTCCTGATCCTCATGTGCTGTTGACTCAGATTCCATCTACAGCCAAAGTATTTACAGTGATTGATTTATGCGGGGCTTTCTTTTCTATACCTCCTAGTGTAGAAAGTCAAGGGTTATTTGGGTTTACCTACAAAGGTCAACATTATCAATATACCAGAATGCCACAGGGGTACAAACACAGTCCTCATGTTTTTAATCAGGTCTTGAAGGAGGACTTAGACGGGTTAGGGCAGACGATAAGTAGTACTGCCATTCAGTACATGGATGACATACTCCTTTGTGCCCCAGATGAAGAAACATGTCACAGGGATTCCGTTAAACTGTTAAAGGTTTTGGCGGAGAAGGGACACAAGGTGTCTAAAAAGAAGCTACAGTATTGTCAGGAAAAGGTAACTTACTTAGGACAATCTATTACACAGGGACATCGCAGTGTCACTAATGAACATTTGGAAGCTATTCAGAAGGCTCCAAAACCACGAACGGTTAGGGAAATGATGATGTTTTTGGGCATTACTGGGTATAGTTCAGCATGGGTGGAGGATTACACTAGACTGGTCGCTCCATTGAGGGGGATGATTAAGGAAACAGGTAGTGATAACCTCCAATGTTGCATTACTTGGACAAGGGAAGCTGATTTGGCGTTTGAGACAATTAAACACAAATTGCAAGAAGCGCCAGCTTTAGCGCTTCCAGATTATTCCAAAGAATTTGGATTGTATGGTTCTTCTTCAGCCGAAGGGAAGTATGCCTGCGCTGTTCTTACGCAACCAACAGGCATTGGACCTAGTCCACAGCCCATAGCCTATTACTCTGTCGCATATTCAGAGGTAGAAATGGGTTTCGCGCCATGCTACAGAGCAATGGCCGGGGCATATCTTATGTACGAGAAGGCAACAACCTTAACAATGGGGTACCCAATTACCATTCTCTGCCACCACAGTCTAAGGAATCTCTTGAATCAAGGCAAGTACACTTTGACGATGCCTAGGATTAGGAATTATTACAGGATGTTGGAAAGGGAAGATGTAACATTACTAAGATGTAACACACTTAACCCAGCAGAGACCTTGCCAACCCCAGAAGATGGGGAACCACACGATTGTGTGAAGGAAGCTATGAGGTACTCTAAGCTTAGAGCAGATCTACTAGCTTTGCCTTTAAAGGAAGCTGACGTTGAGTATTGGACTGATGGATCTTGTTACCGGGTAGGAGAAAGTTTACGTGCTGGGTATGCCATAGTCCGATCCCAAAATTCAGGGTTCATTGTGGAACAAGCCGAGGCTGTTCCTCAGCCTTGTTCAGCTCAGTTGGCTGAGTTGATTGCCCTCACAGAAGCATGCAACTTGGGAACCGGACGAAGAGTGACAGTGTACACCGACTCTGCCTACGCCCATAATGTGTGTCATCTACATGGAGCTGTATGGAAGGGACGGGGTTTTAAGAAAACTGATGGTTCGCCTATTCAACACCACACCCAAATCATGAAGCTGTTACAAGCCATGATGAAACCAAGGGAATTAGCCATAGTGAAGTGTGCCGCACACAGATCTGACTCATCACATGTCACACAAGGTAACAGGGCTGCAGATGATGCAGCCAAAGCCATTACAGGAGCAGACAAAGCAGGTAAAGTTCTGCTGGTCACACATGAAGCACAGTTACAGGGCATGGTCACGCTTGAGGATTTGTTGATGTTACAGAGTGGGGCAAATGCGCTAGACAAAAACCTATGGTTAACAAGGGGGGCTAGTCAGGATGACACAGGTCTATGGAGAAATCATGAGGGACTGGTTGTGGCACCCCCAGATTTAATAGGCATGCTGATACAGGAAGCCCATGGATTAGCACATGTGGCCAGGGGGGAGGTAAGACGCAAGATCACCAAGGAATATGGTTTTTGGGCTCCATATTTGTTGGAACAAATAGACCATATCCTTGGTCAATGTGTGGTCTGTTTGAAAAACAATATCAGACCTGGAATACCAGTGGGAACTGGGCATATCCCTACCCCAAACGGGCCAATGAAACATTTGGTGATTGACTATGTGGACATGATTCGTCCTGTTGCAGGATACAGGTACATGTTAGTTGTAGTGGACAGGTTCAGCAGATGGGTAGAAGCGTGCCCCACTCGAAAAAAGGATGCTCAGTCTGTAGCAAAGTTCCTATGCAGGGAATTCATACCTAGGTTTGGAATTCCAGATAGGATAGCGTCAGACAATGGAAAGGAATTTGTGGATAAGACGGTAAAGCTTATACTACAAAAGTTGGGGATCAAGCAGAGATTTGGGTGTATTTACTCACCTCAAAGCCAGGGGATGGTAGAGAGGATGAACGGGGTCCTTAAGAACCGTCTTTCTAAGGTCTGTCAGCATACAGGTCTTAATTGGGTGGAAGGACTCCCTCTTGCATTGATGGCCTGTCGTTCCAGTGAGATTCGAGGGCTGCACTTGACTCCCCATGAACTGGCTATGGGGAGAGTAATGACAGCTCCCTGTGCACGAACCAGTGGGAAAGGGCCAAGTTTGGCTCTCCTGGAGAGTGACATGAAAGCCTATGTACAGTACATGACTAACCGGCAAAAGAGTATCTCTTCTTATGTGCTCCACAAACAGGAACGTGAAGAGGAGGTGAACGCACAGGAGAGGAAGGACGCGTTGCAACCGGGTGACAAAGTATACGTGAAGGTATACAGACGGAAGTGGCATGAGGCTCGACGGGAAGGACCGTACGAGGTCGTTCGGTGCACTGGGACTGCCATCCAAATCAAGGGGTCCCCCACTTGGTATCACGTTCATCACTGCATCAAGGCACCCAATGAGGAAGATGAGGGAGAACCTCAGCAGGATGGTGAGGAAACCCCTGGGGACGAGGATGTCCACAGCTTGGACATCCGGGCTGACGAGGATGTTGGTGAGTATCTGCGCCGTGATGCAGATGATGCCGGGGGCCTCGTCCCAGACCCTGTCCAGCCCAGAGATGAGTGGGCCAATGGAGATCGTGAAGGATCCAGTGACTGCGACACCCCTCTTGGGGATTCTACCAAGCCTGGTGTTGCCCCTGTTGTCACCCCTTCCGACCCTGACAATGCTCCAGACGGAGATGTCAGCAACCCGGGCGGCTGCCCGGACCAAGGTACCATTGAGAGACACAGACCTGTCAGTGATACACCCCAACCAGACAGACCCCGTGATACACCAAGGCCAATTAGGAGGAAACTCAAGCCATGCCGTTTCAGAGACTAATATACCCCTTAGTGTTCCTACCCCATTGACTTCTTTGGACAATGTTACACTTCACTCACACACTGTTATGCCTGGACGTCAGAGAAGAATGATCACAGCAGGTAGAGCTTTTGTTTGCCCACATTCACGTTGTACTGTTGATGATTGTTTGATCTATACCGCCGAAGCGGACGAGTGGTATTTACTGGATGCTAAATATGTTACACTTAATCAACACTCAATCAACACGCAAGAAACTCGTGTGACATTAACTAATGTTGACAAGGTGTTGAACTCGTATTGGTGTGCTAGACGTAATATCGGTGAACAGGTGTCTAATAAATCCAACAATTTCAAGGACAAAGTTTGTAGGAACACTCCTGACTTTCCACACTTTTGGTTGGACTGTGAGAAATTTGTGCATGAATATGTTCAAGTTGAGTTACCAGGAAAGGTTAAAAAAGTTGCTGTGAATGCTTCTACGAAGGCGATTGTAGTCGCTACTGACGATTATTTGTTGTATGATTCTAATCAACTGGGGACACGGTCCCACCCTAATTCTGCCACTAGTATCATGAAAGATTTTGCTTCAAAAATGAATTATTCTGATTGCTGGATTTGTCAACAGGTCCCTGTAAGTACGTCTGCTCCTATGTTTTTCCCCATACCGTTAACTAAAGCAGAATGGTTTCATTATAATTGGCAGGGTTTAGCCCAATTTGTTTTACAGGGCAAGAACCAGAGCTCTTCTTGTCAGCCCAGCACGATTCTGGTTCCTTTAAATTCTTCCTATGCAGGTGTGGATATTGGTGTGTTGGAACGTCTGACAGCAGCAGTTAACAAACACCATAGGCCTAGCGGTGTGGGGAAGGTTGTTATTGATAGGCTTACACATTTGTCACAACCAACAGGTCCGAAGAGGATATATATTATCCAAGCTATGTTCGTTCAATTGAATGGTACTGCATTGAGTCCTCATCTGTCATGTTCTGGGAGTGTGACTTCTACACGGTGGAGAGGTTCAGTTGTTATTTCTGGATTGAAATGTAAAGTTGTTGATTGTGCTATGGTGCCTCAAATGAAATAACATGATACCAATACTATCAGACGGCAGAAAGGCACCACGCAGCTTAAAGTCATGCCTCTCGTGAATGTTACAACCTGTATTGACATTCAATCTCTGCTCAAGGGCAGCGCGATTCGTCAGCTAGGGGCCGCGTCTTGTATAGGTGGTGTCATTTTCTCGTATCCTGGTAAGGAGCTTCAACTCCCGGAGGGTGTGTTTCTTGTGTGTAATAATGATGCATTCTCTAAGCTTCCTGCTTTGAGTGAGGGTATTTGTTATTTGGCTCATCTGATACCTTTGATTAGGAAAGTTACTCCGGAGGAGATGTCTGTACTTCACAAACAAGCAACCCATCGTAGTCGTAGGGAGTTATCTACTGCTCAGAAGTTTTTTGGCCTAATATTCCCAAGTTATGGTGTCTACAACTCTCAGACTGAATTAAGTGCCCTATCATCCGTTCTTGAAAAACACATTAATGCTTCGGATGCTGTAGTATCTGCCCTGGCTACTGAATTGACTGAAACTAAGAATGTTGCTCTCCAAAATAGAATGGCTTTGGACATTATTTTGGCCAGTCAGGGTGGTACTTGTGCATTGATAGGCGGTGAATGCTGCAGTTATATTTCGGATTCTGGTAACGCTCTGTATGATTTTCATGAATCTAACAAGAAGGGTGTAGAGGATTTACATAAAGAACACGGTTGGAATACATTAGATTTCTTTGATTCTGCTTTTTCAGGTATTGGTAATATGATCAGGTCCGTCGCTATTATTCTTGTTGTCATTATCATCTGTATTATGTTACTTGGTATTTTAATCAAATGTTTTGGAAAGTGTATTTCTGATGTTCCGGTTAATGCTTTAATGTTGGCCGACATAGCTGATGAGCGAAAGCTGGATTCCGTTTTGCTTTCTGATTTTGTTTCCTCTTTTGATGATTTGTTTATTAAGTGATGTTTTGTGATTGTTTGCTTCGGTTCCTGTTTGTTTCTTTCTATATCATGTGATTGATGTCGGTTGTGGAGTGATGTAATGGTTACGCGACAATGGAAGCTCCTGACTATGAAAGTGTTATCAATCTGAGACAGCGGTAAAGGCTGTTCTCCAACTGGGGTCATGTGCTAGTAACCTCTGACCCTGACGCTTCGAGGACGAGGAAAACATCGGTCGTTGGAAGTTTCTGTATCTCAGTTTTTGTATTATGCATGATGAACTGTGTTTAGTTTAATTGTGATTGTTATTTTCAAGATTCTTTTTATTATTGGTTGTTTTCTATTTTTTGTATGTGTTATCTTTGGTTCCTAGTACTGGGCCATATTCCACTAACGGTGGCTTAATATAGCGGCGCTATAATTAAATGCGGCGCTCAGGGACCTCGAGATTGGTATTCAAGCCTCAGGTGATTCCTCGAATGAGGATCAGCCTTGTGTCATCAGTATTCACAGAAGACAGGCTTACAAATCTTCGATATGGGCGCGTGCACGCAGACATAAAAAGCCCTGAAGTGTCGATCTGTCGAAATGAAGATACTCCACTCTGCAGGGGTACTACATTTGCGCAGCATTCCGAATTATTGATTTTTATGAAAACGGAAAAATAAGATGTAAAATAGTGCAATACTGCCGCAATTAACAAGGCGAGGGAAATGGTTTGGCAAGAAATTGCTGACCGATTAAATGCGTAGGTCATACTAGCCCCAGTATATGTTCATATTTTAATAAATGAATATTACTACTGTGGTGATATCCGCAGCAGGCTACAAACCATCATATCGCCACAATGGCCTAGTAGTATTGACTGCTGCCATAGGATTTATTCGTCATTTTATATCAGTGGTTCGAATCCCTCTACAGACGCACTTTTTACTGCATTTCGTTGTCTGAATCTAATCTAAAATCTCATCTAAAAAAGTATTGTAGGCTATAAAATTATGGTGCAGGGGCTAATTTACAAGAACTGACACGATTACAATGGTGTTTGAAACCTTTGCATGAAATCTTCGGTTAAATGTAAAAAAAAAAAAAATGAATGACTTAGTCAAGTCTCAAACTCACAACCTTTGGAACTCGAGTCCGCAGCCTTAACCACTACGCCAGCGAGACCGCTGTCATGACGGCAATGCAAGTTGAGACAATTACTTCTTTTTTTTTTTACACTCTTTTCTTTATCTATCTATCACACTTTCAAAATATCAAGTTATCTATCACACAATCAAACTATCTATCGATCGATCACACTTTCAAAATATCAAATTATCTATCTATCACACAGTCAAACTATCTAATCTATCTATCTCATGTGAAGTGGGAACTAATATTTCCTAAAAGACACATGAGGAACTTTCGTTCAGGGTTTAGTTTCCGCCTGTGAGCCTTTTTTGACGCACGGATGACTATAGCCTGTGTTTTAGCCTGGTCGGGACCAGGCTAATTATATCTGACTCAGAAGGAGCTCAACCAAGCAGCGAATTATTTGAGCCACATTGATGGCACCGAACGCAAGCTAACATTTCCGAGGCTTAGAACTTTATCGAGGCTTAGAACTTTATCGAGCTTTGTGGAATATGGCCCTGGTCCTGGGTTGGTCTGTGTTATTGTGCTTCTTGTGTTATGTGTTGGTGTAGTTTTTCTGTCTGTTGTTATTTTTTACTTTTTTTTTTTTTTTTTTTTTTTTTTTTTTTCTCTTGGATGCGGTGTGTGGGGTTTGTGTTTTTGTTTTGTTTTGTGGTCGTTTCGTTTCGGGGAATATGTCGTGTATTTCTACTTAAACACGCACACATACCATGAATTTGTATGATAAGGCTTTGTAACAGTTACATTTACATTTTTGGCATTTGGCAGACGCCTTGTTCCAAAGCGGAGCCTTTGGGCCTACAGGCATGCTCTCTGACACACATGCATAGATTGTATATATGCTGAAGGGGAGTGTTGTGCAATGTTGGCACACACAGATAAGCACACACACACACTCTGGCCTTCAGACTGAAAGGCGCCCATGAGGGGTTGGGCAAACACACACACTGATCATTAACAGATGTTACCGTGACAGGAAAACATGTTTTCGCAAAGTGACATGGACCTCTGATAAGCAGGGGAGAGAAGGGGCGAGCTGACCATCTCTGTTTTGGTTGGCTCAGGGACAATAACACGAGGGGTATAAAAATCCTATAGACACACACACTCGCGCTCTTTTCTTTCACATCCTGCGACCAATCCAGATGACCAGCTGCAGAGAGAACCATGCTTTGTAACCTGCTTTTTTGAATAAACAGTCTTAAATTTGCTCAAGAACTCTTCTTCATTTTTAGCAGCAACAGATACCAAAATATACGAAATATGTCTATGTTAACACAGGTGCTTGTCTATGTTAATAACACAGTAGCTTGTCTATGTTAGTAACACAGTAGCGTGTCTATGTTAACACAGGTGCTTGTTTATGTTAGTAACACAGTAGCTTGTTTATGTTAGTAACACAGTAGTTTGTCAATATTAGTAACACAGTAGCTTGTCTATGTTAACACAGGTGCTTGTTTATGTTAGTAACACAGTAGCTTGTCTTTATTAGTAACACCGTAGCGTGTCTATGTTAACACAGGTGCTTGTTTATGTTAGTAACACAGTAGCTTGTCTATGTTAACACAGTAGCTTGTTTATGTTAATAACACAGTAGCTTGTCTATGTTAACACAGGTGCTTGTTTATGTTAATAACACAGTAGCATGTCTATGTTAATAACACAGTAGCTTGTCTATGTTAGTAACACAGTAGCGTGTCTATGTTAACACAGGTGCTTGTTTATGTTAGTAACACAGTAGCTTGTCTATGTTAACACAGGTCCTTGTTTATGTTAATAACACAGTAGCTTGTCTATGTTAATAACACAGTAGCTTGTCTATGTTAGTAAAACTGTAGCGTGTCTATGTTAACACAGGTGCTTGTTTATGTTAGTAACACAGTAGCTTGTCTATGTTAAAACAGGTACTTGTTTATGTTAGTAACACAGTAGCTTGTCAATGTTAACACAGGTGCTTGTTTATGTTAGTAACACAGTAGCATGTCTATGTTAACACAGTTGCTTGTCTATGTTAATAACACAGTAGCTTGTCTATGTTAGTAACACAGTAGCGTGTCTATGTTAACACAGGTGCTTGTTTATGTTAGTAACACAGTAGCTTGTCTATGTTAACACAGTTCCTTGTTTATGTTAATAACACAGTAGCTTGTCTATGTTAACACAGGTGCTTGTTTATGTTAGTAACACAGTAGCTTGTCTGTGTTAACACAGGTACTTGTTTATGTTAGTAACACAGTAGCTTGTCTATGTTAACACAGGTGCTTGTTTATGTTAGTAACACAGTAGCTTGTCAATATTAGTAACACAGTAGCATGTCTATGTTAACACAGGTGCTTGTTTATGTTAGTAACACAGTAGCTCTATGTTAACACAGGTGCTTGTTTATGTTAATAACACAGTAGCTTGTCTATGTTAGTAACACAGTAGCTTGTCTTTGTTAACACAGCTGCTTGTTTATGTTAATAACACAGTAGCTTGTCTTTGTTAATACAGCTGCTTGTTAAAGTTAATAACACAGTAGCTTGTCTATGTTAGTAACACAGTAGCTTGTCTATGTTAACACAGGTGCTTGTTTATGTTAGTAACACAGTAGCTTGTCAATGTTAACACAGGTGCTTGTTTATGTTAATAACACAGTAGCTTGTCTATGTTAGTAACCCAGTAGCTTGTCATTGTTAACACATGTGCTTGTAGTAACACAGTAGCTTGTCTACGTTAACACAGGTGCTTGTTTATGTTAGTAACACAGTAGATTGTCTATATTAGTAACACAGTAGCTTGTCTATATTAACATAGGTGCTTGTTTATGTTAGTAACACAGTAGCTTGTCCACTGAAAACGAAACGTTGATAACTTTTGAGCAAAAGGCTGCACACACGTAATTCAAGTTGCTCTGATTGTCATTTAGAGTTACTGAAGGGTATACCGCCTGTCCACTAGGTGGCAGTATCTCGTTTGCTATGCTGTCCGGCTCAGTCAGGAGTCGGCCATGTTATTATTTGTTTAGTGTCAGACGTTCATGTTACGGTGGCCGTCTATTGAGCTGTCCACCTATTCCTGTAAGTTGGTTATTCGAATGTTTCTGGTTAAGTTATATATATTACATTTACCCTGCTTATACTTTATCTCAATTCATGCTTCTATTGTTTGTATATTTGCAGGGCGTTTTCATCTTTGTCATTAAACACTTCATTGACATTGAGGAGCGTATTTTCTTCATGAAAACGCCAGGAAGCCATGGTCGTCGTTGCATGCTCTGTCCCTGGCTGCGCTTTCGGAACTGAAAACGTGTCCGAAGCACTCGCCATTGCCCTGTTGACGAATCATGGATTTGCCCATCAACGCACATCGCCTGTCACAGCCGCGCCGACCCCCCGAGGCCCGAAACTGGATCGGCCTAAAGTCGACGTAGGCGTATCGATTGAGGAATGGAACGTGTTCATCCGTCGTTGGGACGTCTTCTGCACTGGCTCAGGCATAGGAGCCGCCGAGGCCCCTTTCCAGTTGTTTCAGTGCGCTGGGCCTGAACTTGGTGACAGCCTGTTGAAAGTCAACCCCAACGCCGCCTCCGAACCTTTGCCACACCTAATTGCCGCCTTACGTTCACTAGCAGTCATCCCAGTCGCCACATGTGTCCTGCGCACCGAGCTGCTCCAGCTACGCCAGGAGCGTGATGAGACATTCCGCGCCTTCACTGCCAGAGTACGGGGGAAAGCGGAGACATGCGCCTATGTTACAGTATGTGGGTGTGGCGAGGATGTGGACTATACCGACCACATCATCCGCGACGTTCTAGTCAATGGCATCTCTGATTCGGACATTCGCCGAGAGGTACTAGGGACGCCAGACATCCTTAAAATGCCAGTGAATGACGTGGTTGCACTCGTAGAAAATAAAGAGATGGCCCGCAACGCTCTCCCGTCATCCGCCCTTTCGGCCATGTCGTCATTCCAGCGCTTAAAAAAGAGTCCACAGGCAAGCCCCACCACGACCCCAGGCCCAGCGGACGTGGCTAAACGAGCCCCGTGCCCTGAGTGTAAGAGAACCTTTAATGTCTTCACAGAGGGATCCCGCGGATGGAATACCAAGCCCCACCAGCTTTGTATCGACTGTTATAGGGCCCGCCGACGCAAGGGGCGACCGCAGCCATCTGCCAGCAGTCAACAGGCCGCCGTGGAGTCAGAACCGATCTCCCAGATCTCGTCGGTTCAGTCTGATGCCCGCCCTGGCCAACGTCGTGGGAGTCACCACCAACGCCACGCCCCCACGCCCATCAGACTTGAGCACCACATTTTCTCCAAGGGCGAATGGAGAAGGGCCAGGCTGAGAGACCATCCCCGAGCGCTGATCACTATCTCGGTTGACATGCCTGTCGGACCGAGTGCAGGCACCGGCGACCGTGGCTCGGTCAACGGGGCGAGGGTATCCGCCATCGCGGACACTGGTGCACAGTCGGACCTTTGGTCCCTAGAGGAGTTCATTGCCTGCGGATTCTCACGTGACGACCTGCGTCCCGTCCATCTCAGCATGTCGGCCGCCAACCGCTCCCCCATAGCTGTCGAAGGCGCATTCTTCGCTAGACTCTCGACAGCCTCCAGCAGCGGTGGAGTGGCGTCCTGCCGCTCCATGGTGTACGTGAGCAGCTCAGTCCGGGCCATGTACCTATCCTACGAGTCGCTGCTCAACCTCGGCCTCTTGTCTATGGACTTCCCATCAGGTGACATCGTAGGGGGGCCCAACGACGAGCGTGGGTCTTACACGCCAAACCAGCCCCTGTCCGTCAATGCTACGAGGTCCACCAACGGCGGCTGCGGCGACCCGAGTAACCCCCACAGCGCCCAGTGCTCATGTCCCCAGCGTACGGTCCCTCCGGAACGCCCTACAGCGCTACCCTTCCCTGTCACACCAGAGAACAACAGCCGGATGAAGGATTGGCTATTCGGGAGATACGCCTCGTCCACATTCAACACTTGCCCTCATCGGGCGCTGCCGTGCATGGAAGGGCCACCCATTGAAATGCATATGGACCCCGCAGCCACGCCGAGAGCATGCCACACCGCGGCCGTTGTGCCTCTACACTGGCAGCAGAGAGTCCACGATGACCTTCTCCGGGATGAGGCCCTCGGTGTCATTGAACGTGTGCCATACGGCGAACCAGTGACATGGTGCCATCGTATGGTGGTCACTCGGAAGCACAATGGCTCCCCCCGCAGGACCGTGGACCTCTCACCTCTCAACAAGTTCTGCCTACGTGAGACTTTCGCCACCGAGTCCCCATTCCACCTCGCACGTCGTATCCCAAAGGACACCTGGAAGACTGTCACGGACGCCTGGAATGGCTACCACAGTGTGCCCCTGCGTGAATCGGATCGTCACCTGACCACATTCATCACGCCCTTTGGCCGCTGGCGTTACACCAGGGCGCCACAAGGTTTCCTATCGTCGGGGGATGGCTACAACCGCCGTTTCGATGCGGTCCTCTCGGACTATGAGCGTAAGGAACGTTGTGTGGATGACACCATCCACTATGACACCGACCTGGAGCAGCACTGGTGGAGGACCATCGACTTCCTTACTCGTGTCGGCCGGGCAGGCATCGTGTTGAACCCGGACAAGTTCCAGTTTGCGGAGAGGGACGTCGAGTTCGCTGGCTTCAGGGTGTCGGACACTACTATCGAGCCACTCCCCAAGTACTTGGACGCTATCCGAGACTTCCCCACCCCGGACTCCACGACGGATGTCAGGAGCTGGTTCGGCCTTGTCAACCAGGTGTCGAACTATGCCCAGCTGCGCGACACGATGGCTCCATTTAAGCCATTCCTCAGCCCACGCTGTAAATTCTCATGGTCACCCGAACTGGAGGAAGCCTTCCAAACGTCCAAAAGTGCTATTGTCGGGGCTATCCGTGAGGGCGTGGAGATCTACGACATGCAGAAGCGCACCTGCCTCCGCCCTGACTGGTCCAAGCGCGGTATTGGTTACTTCCTGCTCCAACAACATTGTAGCTGCGCCTCGGGCATACCAGACTGCTGCCCGGGAGGATGGAGGATCACCCTCGCTGGTTCACGCTTCCTGTCCCCGGCCGAACAGCGCTATGCGGCCATCGAAGGAGAGGCCCTAGCCGTGGCCTGGGGTCTGGAGCAAGCACGGTACTTCACGCAGGGGAGCGACAACCTCGTCGTAGTTACAGACCATAAGCCCCTGGTGAAGATCTTTGGCGACCGTACGCTAGATGAGATAACGAACTCACGCCTGTTTAGACTCAAGCAGCGTACCCTCCCATGGCGCTTCGACATTGTGCACCTGCCTGGAAAGAGCAACTATGCCGCTGACGCAACCTCAAGACATCCGTCTCCATCAGGCTCAGCGAACGGCCTCTCACTGGGATTGCCGGGCGTGCCTGACGCCGTGGAGTCAGCACTTATGGCTTCCATCCGCGCCGATGCACAAGAGCTCGGAGCCGTCTCTTGGACCGTCCTTGCACGAGAAACAGCAAGTGATGCATGCCTCAGCCACCTTCTGCACCTGATCGAACATGGGGACAGGGTTGATATGAACGACCCAGCCCTGGCGAGTCTATCACCAGTCTGTGAGTCCATTTACGCACAGGACGGCGTCCTGCTATATCATGACCGCGTCGTGGTCCCTCCATCCCTCCGCGACAGCGTCCTTCGACACCTCCATGCCGCCCACCAAGGGATCTCGGCGATGGGGCAACAGGCCCGTGCCATAGTCTACTGGCCAGGGATGTCAGAGGACATCCGAGCCGCCAGGTACGGATGTGCGGACTGTAACCGGAACGCTCCGTCACAAGCAGCCACGCCCCCCCTGCCATCCTCGCCACCGTCCACCCCATTCGAGGCGGTGTTTGCTGACTTCTTTGACTATGGAGGTCGTCACTTCCTGGTTATCGGAGATCGACTATCGGGCTGGGTGGAGGTCCTATGCCCCACAGCAGGCACTGATATGGGAGGCTCAGCTGGGCTGGTTCGCCACCTCTGTGCGTTCTTTGGCTCCTTTGGCGTGCCGGAGGAACTTTCGAGCGACGGTGGTCCGGAGTTCACAGCAGGCCAGACACAGGACTTCCTCCGTTTGTGGGGCGTCAAACACCGTGTGTCCTCTGTTGCTTTCCCACAGTCAAACGGAAGAGCGGAAGTTGCAGTGAAGTCTGCGAAGCGCCTCCTGATGTCCAACACTGGCCCGACTGGCAGTCTCGATCATGACCGCTTTCTGCGTGCCATGATACAGTTACGCAACACGCCTGACCCCGACTGCAACCTCTCACCGGCGCAGATTATCTTCGGTCACCCCCTTCGAGGTTCGCTTTCCTTCGTCAACAGGCTTGAGAAGTTCTCGAACCCACATATCCGACCGCTCTGGCGCCAAGCATGGGCGGCAAAGGAGGATGCCCTTCGGACCCGGATGTCCCGTACCACTGAGTCCCTGCAGGCTCACTCGAAGCCACTCCGCCCATTGGCACTTGGTGAGAGGGTGTTCCTCCAGAACCAGCAGGGCCCTAGCCCTAACAAGTGGGACAGGTCAGGGGTGGTGGTGGAGTCACGTGATCACGATCAGTATCGGGTTAAGGTTGATGGGTCTGGACGCCTGACTTTACGCAACCGGCGGTTCCTCCGTGGCTACACCCCCTATGCTCCTCACCAGCCAGCTGCTATGTCCCCTCCACCTGCGCCCTTGGTACACCGCTCCCTACCTGTCCAACGTGCCTGGTGGTGCCCCAGGGGATCGTCCAGCAGCTGGCGGATGGACCCTGTGGCGCGGCCCTGGGTCCCTCCTTGCCGGCGTCTGCTGGTGAGGCGGCCCCTGGCCTCGGGTCCCAGGGCGACCCTGTACCCACTGATGCCACCCCGAACGCTTCGCTTCTAGTGTCGCAGTCGCCACTGTCGCTGCCCCGTCCTACGAGGCCTCGCCGTACAAGGGAGCCACCCAAGCACTACGAGCCCGAAACAGGCCGTTGGACGCGGGACTGAGTCCGGTTACCTATTTCAGTCTATAGCTTTCCGGACTGGGGGGGATGAAGGGTACACCGCCTGTCCACTAGGTGGCAGTATCTCGTTTGCTATGCTGTCCGGCTCAGTCAGGAGTCGGCCATGTTATTATTTGTTTAGTGTCAGACGTTCATGTTACGGTGGCCGTCTATTGAGCTGTCCACCTATTCCTGTAAGTTGATTATTCGAATGTTTCTGGTTAAGTTATATATATTACATTTACCCTGCTTATACTTTATCTCAATTCATGCTTCTATTGTTTGTATATTTGCAGGGCGTTTTCATCTTTGTCATTAAACACTTCATTGACATTGAGGAGCGTATTTCTTCAGTTACATTATAGGAGCATTCAACAACAAGTCAAAATATGCTCCAGAAAGGCAGAAAACAACACTTTGATATAACTTGAGAACGAATGCAAAAAACAGTCCACTCTCAGAACAGGCCTCTTGGACAGCTCTGTTAATGACTGAAATCAGTTCTTTAAGAGATTGTCAAAAGAGACTCTGAAAACGAAACGTTGATAACTTTTGAGCAAATGGCTGCACACACGTAATTCAAGATACTCAGATTGTCATTTAGAGTGACATTATAGGAGCATTCAACAGCAAGTCAAAATGTGCTCCAGAAAGGCAGAAAACAACACTTTGATATAACTTGAGAACGAATGCAAAAAACAGTCCACTCTCAAGACAGGCCGCTTGGACACTTTCAGAACAGCTCTGTTAATGACTGAAATCAGCTCTTTAAGAGATTGTCAAAAGAGACTCTGAAAACGAAACATTGATAACTTTTGAGCAAAAGGCTGCACACACGTAATTCAACATACTCTGATTGTCATTTAGAGTTACATTATAGGAGCATTCAACAACAAGTCAAAATGTGCTCCAGAAAGGCAGAAAACAACACTTTGATAGTTTGATATAACTTGAGAACGAATGCAAAAAACAGTCCACTCTAAGAACAGGCCGCTTGGACGCTTTCAGAACAGCTCTGTTAATGACTGAAATCAGCTCTTTAAGAGATTGTCAAAAGAGACTCTGAAAACGAAACATTGATAACTTTTGAGCAAATGGCTGCACACACGTAATTCAAGATACTCAGATTGTCATTTAGAGTTACATTATAGGAGCATTCAGCAACAAGTCAAAATGTGCTCCAGAAAAGCAGAAAACAACACTGATAGAACTTGAGAACGAATGCAAAAAACAGTCCACTCTCAGAACATGCCGCTTGGACACTTTCAGAACAGCTCTGTTAATGACTGAAAACAGCTCTCGAGGAGATTGTCAAAAGAGACTCTGAAAACGAAACGTTGATCACTTTTGAGCAAAAGGCTGCACACACGCAATTCAAGTTGCTCTGATTGTCATTTAGAGTTACATTATAGGAGCATTCAACAACAAGTCAAAATGTGCTCGAGAAAGGCAGAAAACAACACTTTGATATAACTTGAGAACGAATGCAAAAAACAGTCCACTCTCAGAACAGGCTGCTTGGACACTTTCAGAACAGCTCTGTTAATGACTGAAATCAGCTCTTTAAGAGATTGTCAAAAGAGACTCTGAAAACGAAACACTTTTGAGCAAAAGGCTGCACACACGTAATTCAACATACTCTGATTGTCATTTAGAGTTAACACAGTGGCATGTCTATGTTAACACAGGTGCTTGTTTATGTTAGTAACACAGTAGCTCTATGTTAACACAGGTCCTTGTTTATGTTAATAACACAGTAGCTTGTCTATGTTAGTAACACAGTAGCTTGTCTTTGTTAACACAGCTGCTTGTTTATGTTAATAACACAGGTGCTTGTTTATGTTAGTAACACAGTAGCTTGTCTTTGTTAACACAGCTGCTTGTTAAAGTTAATAACACAGTAGCTTGTCTATGTTATTAACACAGTAGCTTGTCTATGTTAAAACAGGTGCTTGTTTATGTTAGTAACACAGTATCTTGTCAATGTTAACACAGGT